>NC_142106.1:53115000-53415000 GCF_056152115.1 Neolamprologus brichardi | reverse complement strand
GCACTAAAATGTGTATCTTATGATGTTTACCGTACGATTGGAACAGATTCGGCTTCTATAAGCTGTGAAAACGTGTCGTCGTGACCTTGTAGAGCAAATAAAAAGTGTGTAACACAGATAAGCTTTGTTTACTGTCCAAGGTGGAGACGCTGCACGGCCAGTGTGGGGTGAAGGTTGAAAACTGTGCCGTATAAAGTTTTCACTGACCTTCACATGTGTGTGTGTGCAGGTGTTGGCGTACTCTGTGGCGTGTGTGAGCGTCTCAGCGTTCAGCGCAGGTCTTATTGACGCCGCCAAGGCCGAGGAGGTCACGGACACGCTGCGCAGCCTGACTGAGGAGAGCCAGCAGGTCAGTAGAAGAGCTGATGGGGTCATTCTGGCTCCAGCAGCTCTTTGTGGTTTCATTGATGACCCTGTGTCCCCAGACCCCGGGCTTCTCCCTGGCTCTGGGGTTAGCGGTCCACGGGCTGTCGGTGTGCGGCCACGGCAAAGCAGAGCACATCCACCCTCACCTGCTCGCAGCCTGGATCAAAATCTTACTGGCTGAGGTACAAAACCTCACTTTCTACATCTCAGCCTAAATGTTCATGTAAACGATGTCCAACCACGTGAAAGGATGTTTGGGGTCCCAGCGCTGACCTTTGTGTTACAGGGCTGTCCCACCATGCAGCGGCTGGCTGCTGTCAACGGGCTGGTGGCGTTGGTGGGATCAGAGAGTTACCTCGTTCAGGTAAGACGCTGCAGCTTCATGTTATCACCTGCTGTTGTGTTTCTGAGGATGTCTTTGTGGTTTCAAGCATGTGGAGCCATAGATGATCGAGCTCATGTGACCCTGTAAGGTTTGAGGAATCACCATGGTTACCATAGGAACACACTGGCAAACCCAGTATTTAAAAAGATGTGATGGATGCAGATCTGTGTCTTCTGTGCAGCCATGTGAAGCGTCCCCGTGTTCATAAAGAGATGCAAACACACCTTCAGTTGAATGAATGAATGAATGAATGAATGAATGAATGAATGCTTTATTGGCTTGGTTGCCCCGCAGAGGAATGGGACACACACACACACACACACACACACACACACACACACACACACACACACACACACACACACACACACACACCCCCGACTTACACACATAACAAAGACATCACATGGGGATACAGTCGGAGATCGGCAGCGTTACAGAGAAAACACTGAAAAAAGTACACAACAATGGGAAAGTACAAGAGGAAAAAAGAGACCTCTACTCATACTGGCACCTATGGGAGGACAGCATGAGAACAGGAAACAAAAACTCCTCTGCACAGAGAGCACATAAATGTCCACAGTACAACATTGGAGCACGTGACCACAGGGTTGGGTAGGGGGTGAGGAGTAATCCGAAGGAAACACAGCAGTCCTCCTGCACAGCGCTACCATTCCAGCGCGACACCCAGACCCGCCGTGTTCCCCCACAGGAAACAAGCTTTGAAGGCGTTTGGAGAGGGAGGGGGATGAGTGCGTGCTTATCAGTGTAAGTGTGTGTGTGTGCGTGTCCAGAGTTCAGCTGAGACAGTGTCCTCCGCTCTATCTAAGTAAACAGTCTGCCAACCAACCCAGGTGGGCTTGGGATGGGAAGAACAGTCATCACACAGTCATCATCAGGGAGTGTTTGTTGCACCAGCCTTGGGCCCACAGCTGGCGCCGTGGTTTCCACATGTTGAATTCGTAGATTTTTCTGTTATACGAGCAGCTCAGGAGAATTTAAAGCTGATTCATTAACACTCGGACGCTGGTCTCTCTATCTCCCGTTGGAGAGCCGTGAGCCTCCCCATGATGGTATCAAACTTCTGATCCGTGGTGTTGTCATTCTTTTGATTCTGAGACCTCACAACTGCAGTGACCCGTTCTGTGATGTGATCCAACTTTCGCTCAAGGTTGTCATTTTGAGCAGGGCCCTCTCTGATGTATCCCACCATACGCTCAATGGTGTTGTTTTGAGTCTTCACAGCAGCTGTAAGCGTCTCCAAGGTGTTAACCATGCTGCGTTTGTTGTGAGAGGTCGCGCCTCGTCCCATCGTTTCAATCCCAGCGGGCAGCCTTGTGGGGGTTTGAACAGCCGGTTCCGCTCTCTTATTTCTCCGATAAGTCAGGGCCATGCCAGCTCCGATCAGCAAGAACCCTGTTATCATGGTTCCGAAGGGTAGATATCTTCAGTGTCCTCGATCGACAGTCCCGCCAGGCACATGATCCTCCATGTCTGCCACCCGTCCATCGTGTATCCGGCAGAGAAAGTCCCTCCAGGGCACTCGGGCTCTCCCGAGCTCAGACTTCTCGTTGAGAAAAGGGTGTCAATAGCATTCAGAGACCAGTTGATCAAATCCATAATTCTCTTTAGGTTTTAGAGAACAGACTGTGAGAGACTGTTCCAGGGAAAGTAATGCACATGAGACAAGACAAGGACACAAGAGGTTAAGCAGGGAAGATAAGGGGAAGGAGGAGAGGAGAAAAAAGTGCAGCTGAAGTTAGCGACAGTGATGCTGATTCTCCTCTGATGCAGCTGAAGAGCGAGACGGAGCTCGTGTCCAAGCAGCAGAACAGGCTGAATGAAGTTATTCGGGCCGTCACACAGGTAAGAGTTTACTTATCACATATTACTTTACTCTGATTACTACACACGATACTCTCCCCTCTGCTCGCTCCTCAGAGCGTCTGTTTCAGCCACTTGTCGGCTCTTTGGTTGCAGATCATCACGTTCTCTGGAGCCATCGGTTTGCAGTCCAACAGCGCCTGTTTGCTGGGACATTTGCACCTGGCCCACATGTCCAGCAGTCACAGTCACACAGCAGGTAACACAGGAGTCAGTGGGCGGAGCAGAGCTGGATGCAGCGTTAGTAACACTTTAAAATGATCTACTGGGCACTAACTACTTTGATCCAACTCCCAGTTCCTCCAGATTTCAGTTACCTCTCAGAGAAAAGTGTCGTCAGATCCACGACGGAGTTCGTCACAGAAGCTGGACAAAAAGGTTTGTGACATCTACAGAGGTCGTTGTGTTTGAAGCTGTAACTCTGTAACATCGTCTCTCTCTGGGCGCAGGTCCTCAGTCCTCCCATCCAGGCCTGGTTAAGACCGCTCTCACCGCTTTGGCGTCAGTCGGCGCCTCTTTCCAGTATCCGCCCATCAACTGGAGCGCCGCTCTTTCTCCTTTAATGAGGATGAGCTTTGGTAAGAGTTGTCGCTCAGTGCTGTCCGTGAAGCCACAGATCCTGTTCAGTCGATGTTGTTGTTGTGTTTTGTAGGAGAGGATGTGCAGCATCAGTGTGTTGTCCTGGCAGCCTGTCAGACCCAGTCCTCCCACAGCGCTGCTCTGTTTTTGGGCTCCTGGTTGTCGCCTCCCCTGGTCCACAGTCTCAGTGTAAGTTCAGTTGGGTATTAGCGCTGTGACAGCTGATATTCAGTCTCCATCAGGTTTATAGGCTGGTCCACTTTAATCTGTTGTTTCTTGATATGCAGCTTATATTTGAACAGGTTTCTTTAGGTGTTCTTAACAGAAACAGGAGCATCTACTGCCTCACCTCTGAGCTCAGCTGTTTCTCAGTCGTACAGCAGCTGAAGAAATGTCTGAATAATCAGCGTTTGGCTTCTAAAGCTGAACAGATGCTCTTTAACCACGACACACATCCAGTCTGTCTCTGCTGTAGGAGAGCGTGCTGAGTCCAGTACAATGATGAAGGCTTCAGAGATCCTTACTGGCTGTCTGTCTCCCCCAGTACCAGACCCGGGCCCACCTCTATGAGACTCTGGGCTCGTGGATGAAGCACGTGACTGAGGACAAGCTGCAGGTGTATGTGGAGAGTTTGGGGGTGCAGCAGTTTGACCTCCGACCCCAGCGCGCGTCCCTGTGTCGCTCTGTGCTGCGGGGCCTGGCTCAGGCCATGGCCCTCCCAAACCCCTCTAGCAGCTGCTGGACCATCCTCTGCTCTGCCACGGAGAAGATCTTCACCTTCCTGCCCGAC
This sequence comes from Neolamprologus brichardi, assembly GCF_056152115.1. Classification (NCBI taxonomy): domain Eukaryota; kingdom Metazoa; phylum Chordata; class Actinopteri; order Cichliformes; family Cichlidae; genus Neolamprologus; species Neolamprologus brichardi. Next base: position 53,410,996 of record NC_142106.1, on the reverse strand, counting down.
CGAATCCAGGTGCAGTGTAGCTGCTGACTGTTATCACTGACACGTAGAAGCTTTTTCTTTGATGCATGGCTCTGTCCCTGGTTTTACGCTCGGGGATTGTGATATCCTCTGATGTTCCCATCCACCCAGAGACACGAACAGGAGCATAAACCCATTTTATTCAAAGCAAGAAGCTGTGACAGATGCTGCTGTAGGTGTGCAGAGCTTCAGTCACCGGAGCTCGGCTGGAAATGAGCTGTTCTCATCACCACAGCAGCTTCAGCCCATCGTTAGCTCAGCTGTAAGAACACCTCGACGGGCAGGGACCAAACACAGCATCATAATAACAACAGTGGTAACTGGAACAGTTACAGTAACAGTTCTGCTCTTTCAGTAATTAAGTAATACGTAATTATCTTGATGGATGTTGGACGAGGAGGCCTGATAGAAATGCCAGTCAGGTTTATAATAAGTGCAAAGACAGGATGTGCAGCAGGTTCCTGTTAGTGTTCGTTTGATGTCGTCAAACTCAAAAGTTAAAGACGTCGAACTCTTGGATACAAACTGGGTGCTTCAGTGAAACATGCAAACATTTATACATGTTTTGGTGGGATGGCTGTCTGGGTTTATTAGGACAATATGAAGTTTGCAAACATAAAAACAGAATGCAGTCACGTGCATTGGCCTGATTACATCCATAGCAGAACACACAGGACATGTCAGCTGGATAAACTGAGTAAATGAAGTGCAGACAGGAGCTGATCAGAGCATTTCCTCTGACAACAGTCTGTGTGTGCAGACTAACTGTGGCACTGCTTGAAGAGCAGGTTGTCTGATGTAGGACAACAGCTGCTTAATAGGCCAGATGTTTTCAGCTGGAGAAAGGTGAGACGCAGGTCTTTGTAACGATGAAGTCTGGCTGTAGTAAGACAGATGTGTGTGCCAGTTCCAAAGACACTAACGACCTTCATACCTTCAGAGATGCAGGGTCTGCTCCTCCTCCTCTTCATGAGGAAGAATGTCACGTTTGATGCACCTGGTCAGAGACGTGTTTACAGTTTGCTGCAGTCCATTTAAAGCTGATTCTGCCCGTAGAAGAAGACCTCTGGACCATGGTCACATGACCTCTGGACCATGGTCACATGACCTCTGGACCATGGTCACATGACCTCTGGTCCATGGTCACATGACCTCTGGACCATGATGCAGCTGTAGCTAGCACGTCTGCTCGCTCTGGCTAACAGTGATTTCTGTGACACAGCTGTCGCTGTTTCTGCCACTCGAGACCTCCTTTGACCTTTGTTCATGCAGGTCGTCACGTTGAGACTCGTTCACAGGAGAGAGCTGATCTAGACCAGCGTGATCTCGACCAGCGTGATCTCGACCAGCGTGATCTCGACCAGCGTGATCTCGACCAGCGTGATCTCGACCAGCGTGATCTCGACCAGCGTGATCTCGACCAGCATTTTCAAAGTACAATAAAGGAAAACAGTCAAACAGCTAAAGTTGTGTGAGGATCACGGGCAGTTAGACTCATTTTAGCCTTTGTCCAAATCCTCTGTCGTCTTTACGTTGAGCAGCATGTTTCTGAACCTGTGGCATCATTAACCTCATCAGTCTGAAGAACAGCACAGTGCTCGTGTTTCATGGTACTTGATGCTACATTTCAGCTTTTGAACGGCTGGAATCATTTAGTTGATGATATGTGCGCTGGTGTGTGTCGCCTACCATTGGCTCCCTGAGTTTAACAGCTGCTAATAGCTGAACCTGTTAGCCGTGCTCTGTTCACCTTTCTGTGACATCAGCTGATCTCCTTCAACCTGCTGTATTTGTCTGTTTTGAAACCTTTGTGTGGAGCAGTCTAACAGTTAAAGCCTTTTTATTCGTGCTGCTGCTGGGCCCTGCTGGCATCGAGCTTTGCCTCTTTAACACATGAACACAGGTTCAAAGGTGTTTAAATGACACATTTTAAATAAAAAATAACAATTTTTATGTTTGTGTTTGATTTCTTGTACATTTATTTCAGGATGATGAAGTGGATCTGTATGTGGGCGTGGCCAAGTGTCTGTCTGAGATGTCTGACACAGAGATTGAGAGGATCATGAAAGTCTCTGAGGTACAGTGTTAATAACACCAGCAGAAAATGAACAGAGGGACCACGTCCACTGTTTCCATGTGCTGAAGCGTGGGCAGAAGTACGTTTGGTTTACAGGTTCAAAGACATGTTGTTGGTCTCATAGTGGAAATGGAAGTAATTCCAGTGACCTGTAGCTCATATTGCTTTATTACTTATAGCTGTCAGTGTGTGGACAGTAAAACCTGCATTCTTCCTAATGCCCAGCAGGGGGCCCACTACACAAGTGTGTATTTCTAAAAGGAGCACTTTAAGTAAACGTTCAGTTTGACCAAATGTAACCATATAGTGATTTAAGCTTTCAGTAATTTAGAGGAATCTTCCTCACATGGTTACTTTATTCACTTCAACAACAGTCGTGCTTTATACTGTGAGGTCGACCCTACAGTAATAATACAGAGAAAACCCAACAATCATATGAGCCCCTATGAGCAGCACTTTGGTGACAGTGGGAAGGAAAAACTCAGTTTTAACAGGAAGAAACCTCCAGCAGAACCAGGCTCAGGGAGGGGCGGGGCCTCTGCTGTGATTGGTTGGGGTGGGAGAAGGAAGACAGGATAACTAAACATGAAATGGTGACAGGTGTGTAGTTTGAAGCCCTCTCAGCTGCTGTTGACCCTCGTTGTTGATCCTCTGCTGGCTTCCTTTCAGCACACGTGCGGTGATCACGTCACGCCTGTCATTCAGTCTGTGACGGTTCGTTGAAGCTCAGCGTGCGCTGTGGCTTTAACATCTCTGCGTTCTGTTTAGACTCAAATGGAGAAGACGTCTTAGCCTACCTGACCTCTCAGGGACGAGTGCCCCTCCTTAGTCTTAATGATGTCATTGCTGGGGTCCTCCGTGGTTGGCCGAGCCGCCGAGTGGGGTGGCTCCTCCTGCAGACGTTTTACCAGTGTCGCCTGGCAACCAGCATCAACACAGGTGAGACAGGAAGGCGTTCCTACTGCGTGGAAAGTGGATCTCTCCTGATCTAACAGACGACTGACACCTGTGTGTTTTACCATGATGGTTTTCATTTAGTCAGCATCTTTGTCACAGGCATCTCCAGACGGGTGGAGTGGCTCCTGGAGCTGATGGGACATATCCGAAATGTTGCCTACGGCGTAACAGACGTCCAGCGTGGAGACACCAGATCGGTATGTTTCTGAGTGACCGCCATGTGACTCCCACACATCCTCCTCTTCCTCCCAGCAGCTGAGCTTAGCTAAATGCTGGTCCACCATGACGGTGCCGTGTTAACTACAGCGAGGCTGCTCTCGAGCATCAGCAGTAGAGCAAAGCTTGCTGCTGTTTGCTTCTTCTGTGTATCTGAGTTGGTGGAAGCAGATTCTGTGTCGTGTGTTTCTAACTGAGTGTGCTCTGCAGGCCACCGACTTCCTGTTCCAGCTCTTTGCTGCTGCAGTAGTTTCCTGGAGCGACCACATCATGCCACTCCTCTTTGGCATCCGGGTCCAGTGGTTTCCATGGCAGCCAGACCCCAAGCCTCAGGCTCTAACACACGGTCTATATGGCGAGGAGTCGTCGGTGGACGGCGCCCTGTCCCAGTGCCTGTTAGCGATGTCCCACAGCCTCCCTCGGCTCCTGGACAAGGAGCCCTGGAGCAGCCAAACGCCCAAGGTCAGTGTTTGTGCTGTGAACTTTGACCTTTAGCTCAAATGTCACTCGTTGTAAACGTGCAGAAGGGATGACCCCGTGTGTGTGTCTCAGTTCATAGACTGGCTTCTCAGCATCATGGAAGCTCCTGACCAGAGCGTGTCAGCATCAACGGTCAGCACAGCTAGAGGTGAGCAAAGCAGCCTTTTTCCTGCTTACACATTTCATAATATTTCACTCTGTTTGAACCACAGCAGTACACAGACTGTTGTCTCCATAAACTACTTCATGAAATCACATCTAAACAGTTTAATTAGATATAGATTATTATTATTACCATCCTTGTGCAGGTCTCATTGAAATTAAGACCTGGCCTGAGTTTTGTCAGGTTCTTACATCCTCGAGGTAAAAACTTCACTATAAAGCCAAAAGTACTCCCCTCTCCAAACCACTGAATGCAGGTGTTCAGTCACTGGTGGCCACAGGTGTATAAGCCCGAGCAGGTGTTTGTGCTGCTGATAGGATGGCACCTGAACACAAACTCCAGTTGAGGTGACAAAGTGGAAGCAACTGGGAACGACAGCGTCTCTGCTGTGAAGTGATAGGCCATCTAAAATCGAAGGGCGGGGTCAGCCACAGCGTGCACTAAGCACTTTCTAACATTCATCTATGTTCAAGGATGGCTGGCGAGCAGACTGGGATCAAACCACCAACCTTCCTATTAGCAGATGACCTGCTGAGCTGGAGCTGAGCTGTGCAGCGGTTTAAAGCACAGCAACAGCAGAGACCATGACTCAGACTTCATGTGACAATCGAAGCAGTGTGGGCGTGGTGGAGAGTTGTCCAAGTGTAAAGCTTGGAGGAGAGGGCGATTATGGTGTGGTATTTTACACAGCTTCGTGCGTCCAGCCAGGTTTGGTGTGGAAGAACTTGACCTCTGTGGGATGAGTTGGAGCGAGGACTCAGCCAGACCTTCTGATCCAACATCAACCTGACCTGCTGAAGCTGTTATAGTTGCAAACTAAATCATATGTATTCAGGATGGAAAGTCAGAGAAGTTCACGTGTGTGAAGGTAGACGAGCGAACACGTTTGGCAATAGTGTATTTTCATAGGTTTCACTAAAGTGACCAGTACACCACCAGCTGTGGTTTCTTCTTTACTGGTTTTGCCCCAGAAGCTAAACCTTCGTGGTAAAGCCTGTATGTTCAGGTCTCCTTGTGAAATGCATCGTGTGTTTCATGGACTGGTTCTTATGAACCACTGTTCTTCTCTGAGCGGTTTATACTCATCCACGCACGGCTTTCTGTGCTTACATCGCACTGCTGTGGATGCAGATGTGTGTATTCAGGTTAGAAGCCTGAATTTCAGCTCAGACACATGCAGTTTGTAGTTTCTGCTGAAATATTTCTGTCAGTGATCACAGAGACAGAGCAGTCCAACCAATCATGGCCTCCATGAACTTGGTTGTGTCGGAGCTCCACCCTCACCACGTCCCTCAGACACGGTCATTGGACTGTTAGTTTCTCTGCACTGTTGCAGGTTAACTCACAATATCAAGTTACCATAGAGGCGGACTGTTGTGATTCAGCTCTATATAAATAAATGATGATTTGGCCAAATGAGCTCCACAGGCCTCATCTGTGGCAGTCTTTACATGCGAACTAATGCACCATGTTTATTAGACACTCAGCTGACAGCACTGTTGGAAAAGAAGGTGTGGAAAGAGCAGGTGGTATTTTAAGAGAGGTTTACTCAAACATCAGTGTTCATACAGGCAGGATATGCTGAAAAAATGATCTGGTCTTCAGAGCAGCCAGATTTCTCTGATCGCTCTGATTTCTCTGATCTCTCTGATTTCTCTGATCTCTCTGATTTCTCTGATCTCTCTGATCTCTCCTGTGGTTCCTTTCAGCTGCTCTGTTGGCACTCAGGTCCTCTGCAGAGTTCAAGAAGAAAGCCGTGTGGACCAGAGCGTACGGCTGGTAGCCCAGAGGAGCCTCGGTGTCCTGCTCAGGCGTTGCTGCTCGTACACAAAGACACACACGGCTGCTGGTCTGAGCTGCTGTTTAATGTTAGACAGTAACTGTACTGTAGGAATCTGTGCTGTCAATAAAAGTGCAACAGAAATCATTTTGGGTCTAGAACATCCTTTTCTCTCTTTACAGCAGATCGTTAAATTCGACTTCATCCGTAACTCCAACGAGCTGTGACTTCATGTTACTTCCTCTTCCTGTTCCACTTCTCCAGGTGGTGGTGCCTCTCCTTCAGCAGCTGCCCGACTGTGAGCGAGGCTCCTGAAAACCAAACAGTGTTTTACATCACAGTTACACTACAGTTACACTACAGATACATCACAGTTACACTACAGTTACACTACAGATACACTGCAGTTACTGTACAGTTACATCACAGTTACTGCACAGTTACACTACAGTTACATCACAGTTACACTACAGTTACACAGTTACACTACAGTTACACTACAGTTACACTACAGTTACACTACAGTTACTGTACAGTTACATCACAGATACACTGCAGTTACTGTACAGTTACATCACAGTTACTGTACAGTTACACTACAGTTACATCACAGTTACACTACAGTTACACAGTTACACTACAGTTACACTACAGTTACACTACAGTTACACTACAGTTACACAGTAACTTCATTCATGACACCAATTTAACATCCCCAGATAGAAGATCCTCCTCAGTGTTGTCACCACAGATCTGGTCAGAAAGCTCGGACACCAACTATGATGATATGACAGTGAGGCCTGTAACTGTTCTTCATCGTCCTAGTCTTCCTCAGGAAACTGTCACCCGTAGTTTTCCCAACAGTAACAAATCAGGAGAACCTGAGAACGTTTTGTGTTCTTTTCCTTCAGTCTGTTCTAGTTCAGCTGGATTTAGGTCGTGTTAGTGAAGCGACCGACCTCTGTGTCTAACATCTTTTTGTCTTAGTTAAGGTTCTCGTCTAAACGTGTTTGCTGTTCATCAGCCGGCATGTTTAACATACAAGGACGAGCGACTGAGGACCACAAGAGTTAAAAAACTAATAATGGTAACATATTTCTTAGTTCTGTAACGATTATGCAGTATCTAAAGAAAAAAGTAAAACTGTCTCTGCAACGTTGCAGTGGCCTATGCTGCAAGTATGAAATGTATAGTTTAATCTATCTTACAGCTTTTATTAAGTTTAATCCACATAATTACTCAGAAAACCTCACTGGTATCAGAGCTTTCAGTCATTTTAAGTATCATTTGCACAGGGAAGTTGTGTGTAAATATGGACAGAATCAGATCAGTGCCCACCAAAAGTGAGTCTGATTTATCGAGAAAAACTTTAACGTGGCTGCACGCAGAAGCTGAAACAACCAAAGCTAATCAAAGTAGTGGCTGACTGAAGACGACTGCAGTGACCATACATGTAAAGGAGGAGCTTGGACTCAAACAAACGTGGATCAGTGCAGCACGTCCATCAGGTGACTAATGTCACAAAGGGTTGTTCTCCGTCTTACCAAGAGTGAGGACAGGCAGGTAGAGCACCAGCACCACGGGCAGGTGGCTGTTTGGAGCTGTCGTTGAGTTGAGTAGACACGACTGGGAGGCCGTTTGCTCAACATAAGGCAGCGCCTGATAGATGGTGGCAGCTGAGAGAGAAACAAAAAGGGGAACAAACACTTCACTTGCTGTGCTTTTACTTCATTCACTATCACAGTGTTATTGGCCTGTGTGTCGCTGATATACACAACGTTCCTCCAGCACTTCTGCTTACAGCACAGAGGTTACTCACTGCAGCTGGAATGCACTGTGCTCATTTCCTGGCTTCATATCATCAGCTCTGCTTGGCTAACCCATTTCCTGTTGGCTCCCAACACTTCCCTTACACAACACTCTGACCACACAATGAACCTCGTAATGTTGAGAAGTCAAAATACTTATGAGCTCAGCTTTCAGTTTGTTGGAATAAAAGATGGAAACTCGATGATTTCCACCTACACTGGAATGTAAACTGGCTGTTTAGGGGGAGGGTTTCTGCCCTGGGTATCTGCTTAGAGGGAAAGTAAGACGTCATGGTTTAAAAATGTAGATTGTTTGACACATTAGTAAAATAATTGCATTAGTGCTGAGAGGTCAGGTCCAGGGAGTGCTGTTCAACTGTAAGGTACTAAAAGCTTCTTAAAGCTCTGCATCCTGTGTGCTTTTAAAACGATTTATCAAAGTAAAGTTGAAGTTTGAAAAGCTGATGTGTTTGTGCATCACTGTAAAACTACATTATTGGGTTCAAACGCAGCTGCGTCCTTATAAAACCTGCGGTGCATACCGGAGGAGGTCCAGGACGTTCCAGAAGAAGAGCTGCACACACACCACCGGTTTACTCTGCAGCTCTGAACCAAAACAACAAAAGTGCACAAGTGTGTGAGACTACAGATTCTAGAATCAGAACTGCTGATTTCATTACTCTGAACTTTTAAAGGCAGGTTTTGTATCTGAGAGCAGGGACACTTGCTGTGTTCAGTGTGACTCGTCTCTGCAGAAGGTCAGGGCTCTGATAGTTACAGTTAGCGGGTGACTTACTGGGCAGGTGGATCCTGAGTGTCTTTTGCAGTCAGGGTTCATTATGGTCCTGGTTGCTACTGGAAATAAAGAAACAAAAGGAGGGTGTGTTGTTCAGGAAGTACAGACTGTAGCTCAGCAGGTAGAATTACTAACTGGAAGGTTGGAGGTTTGATCCCTGGCTGCTCCAGTCTGCACGCCATGGTATCCTTGGGCAAGATATGGAACCCCGACTTGCTCTCCGATGCATCCATCATAGTGTCATTGTTAGAAAAAGAAGTGCTTGTGTGAATGAAGCACGCTGTATAAAATGCTTTGACTGCTCATATAGAAAAGCAGCTTATAAGAACTGCTTCATTTTCCAGATAATTCCACTATTAAGACAACAGACATTTGGGAGGCTTTCTCCTGAGAGTAACACTGAAAGTCTTGCTGCTCCTCCACAAAATGAACTCTTCAGTTTAGATTTGATTAAAGACACAGCTCAGCTAAACACAACTCAAACTAATCTACACTATTTTTCTTTATTACGCAGCATTTTTATAACTATTTCCAGATGTTTCTAAAGATGAAAACAGAATTAAACTCCAGCCTGATCCGTTTCTGAGGTTCCTGACTCTGAACGTGCCTCAAACGCCTCTCTGATCGTTTCCTTCCGTCGCTTTTACTTTCGCTTTCGTGAATGTTGCGGCGCGTTGATCGTCTCCATGTTAAGGTAACGTTAGCAGTCTGTACTGTTTTCCTGGCTAACATCAGCTGTGTGCAGCTTAGTTTCAGCATAAATCTGCTTCGTTTTATGTGAGATCAGAGTCTGGGAATGAGACAGAAACAGTTAGTTGATGATCAGCAGCTGAACTCAGAGTCGATGTTACTGTGGATCCACTGACTGATGACTGTAGGCAGCTTCTCCTGCCTCCATCAGTCTGTTATGGAAGCCCGTTTCCGCCACAAAAAAGGATCCATTCTCGAAATTTCGACTTATAACTCGAAATTTCGAGCTACTTTTCTCAAAATTTCGAGTTATAAGTCGAAATTTCGAGAATGGATCCTTTTTTTTTGTGGCGGAAACAAAAACTGCCATCTACTGCCAATCAGTAATCTACGTACAATGCGCACTCAAAACCGCATCGCAACAAATCGGCGCTTTCGAGAGTACGTTTGCTGATATTAACGCCATGTGATTCAGCTAATAACAGAAGGATTTCATCATTTGTGAAGCCACACAGACAATAATCAGCAATTTGTGCATTTATGACTGGCTGTAATTCTGGTATCTTAGCTGTAGCATTTGTAGCTGAGGGCTTCAGCTTCCGGGTAACAAAGAAATTACGTCATTCACGTAAATTACTGATTGACAGTTTTCTCAAAATTCCAAGTTAATAAGTCGAAATTACGAAAAAATAACTCGAAATTTCGAAAGAGTTGCTTTTTGGACGTCGCTGCCAACATTTCATCTATAAAATGCATTTCTCTGCTCGTTCGCTATAGTCTGCTGCTGTATTTGTATGCAGGTTATTTTCCTTTTTCAGCTTAACTGGTGATATTCATTCGTGTATTGTAGGTGAATGCGCTGATGTTAGTTCATAAATTCTGCAGAGTTAGTAAACTGGCCGTTTTTGCTCAATAATTCCTGTTTCATGTTCAAACCATCAGACAGAAACTCTGTTTTTATGTTCTTCAGCCTGTTGTTCTTGAGGTAATCTGTGATGCGTTTAATGACCCTCCACATGCTCTGAGGGTCATTTGAAGAGAAACAGAACTTCATCTTTAGAGCATAAGTGGGTTTTTGCCCTCTTTATGCCCGCGGTCAGGCTCTGTTTATTGTATTATAACACTCATAGGACACGGTGTCCTGCTGCACACACACTGCACACAATGACAGCTGCAGAGTTTGTGTCTGATGTATTAAGTATGAAACACTGTTGGGCTAAAATCTGGTCAGAATGAATCCAGGTGCAGGTGTGTCAGTTTAGGACCACTGGACTAACATCCAAGTGCTCACAATATAAAGTGTATTCTGTAGTAACATCCTGGTGTTGCAGCAACAGTCCCACATGGAAACGTCAACAGTCAAACTCAAAATCTCTTTTTGTCAACAATAAAATGACAGCAGACCAATTTGAAGAAAGTTGGTAAAAAGCTTCAGAAATTAGTAAAATATTAAAAAGTGTCTTGATGCTCAATCATCCAGGTAAGGGTTAGGTAGTGCTGTGATTGCAGACATTCCCCAACTCTCTGTGAATGGGACTCATGGCCATTGATCAGTGGTTGTTGATCAATGGTCATGACCTCCCAGCCATTGTGCAAATGTCCTGTTTATAAGGTTGGAAACCTGCAGTCAGCTGAGACTGAAGGAGTCACCTGGATGAGTCATGAAACGTTTCTCCCACTGAAAACATCCAGATGAACAGAATCAACTTTTGGGGATTAAAACGTGTCTGAATTAATCAGTGGGTGCTGAGTGGGTCAGTCAGTGTGTCTGCTGGGCTGATTTGTGTTTCCTCTGCAGGTGAAGGTAGAAAGTGTGTGTGAGCTGATGTGAATTGAGCAGCATGGATCAGTGTGAGGACAGAGAGGAGGGAGTCCCTCCCTCTAAAAGCACTCTGTGTGGGGAACATGAGAGCCAGACCAAAGCTCAGAGGTGAGATGACCATCTCTAACTGTCCATGACTCTTCTCCATGTCACAGCTCAGCACTCACATCACTGCTCCATCATTATTCACAGGAACCCACCTGGACCTCCACCCAGCTCTGTGTCCTTACAGAGTGACACGTCTAAAGATGTCTTCATTGAGTTTAAAGACTCTGCTGCAGAGAGGTGAGCTGTTAGTAACAAGAACTCTCTGATTTAAATGATTTTGATGTTTCCTGGTTTCTAAAATGCATCTCTGTAGCAGAGCAGTGTCTCCAAGGACACACAGGCTCAGCTGTAACTGTCAGTTTATCTGGTTTTAAGACACATTTGGACTCGATTGGCTGTTTTTAACTATGTATTTTAATCAGAGGTGTAAATTTAGACCTCACACATCTGGATCCTAAACTATGATAGAAACAGCTGCTAGCAGTGGGTAGTTTGACTTTGATACGCTGCTCTAGAAAGCAAACAAAGGTTTGTGCAGCTCCTCTTCAGAAAAGTGTTCAGAGAGCAGCTGCTGTATTAGACAAAGGCTCGTCGTGTGAGCCCAGATGTGTGTAACAGCTGGATAAAGGAGAACCATCACAGTCACGTCTCCATCCCGCCTTTATTAATGAACTTCCTGTTGCTTGCAGATGACAGAAACACAAAGTGTTTGTGCCACGTGATGCTGCAGGATTTGTTAACATGTCCATGATGGTAACATCTCCTCGTCTAACTGCAAACACATGAGCGCTCCTAACGGCAGCTATCACAGCCACACAGGCAGACTGTGTCTCACTGTTGCATTCAGGGACATTTGTTTTCCTGTAAAAAGCTGAACTCTAATCTAAGAGGACTGTTACTGACAGGAAACAGCTGCATTATCTGCAGTCTGTGTGATCACAGCTGCTTCAATCACTTTATCAGAGAATTGATCATTGAATAAAACATGTTTGTGTCTGCAGAGGTCAGAGGTCACAGTCTGCAGGATCCAGCTGTCCGTCTGTGAGGAGTGAACGGTCCAAACATGAACCTTCAGACTTCAGTGCTGAACCTGGACCAACGAGGTCAGAGAACTGTGATGACTCCTTTACATGTTTGTGTTTTCCTGGATAAATATGACCAAAGATTCATTAAAAAGATAAAAATATTAGACGTTGTCCTGTAGCGCTGTGTGGCAGGCAGGATTGGACCCAAACACAACAGGATGAAGTCAAAGAGGCAGCTTTATTTCAGCTGTGAACATGCAAACAGCAGAAATAAGAAAACATAACTGTAGGTTTGCAGCGAATGAAGCCTCAGCTCGATGCTCCACTTTGTCCCTCTTTTCCTTCTCCAAACAGCCACATCAGGAGTCTCTGATGGAGTTTTTAAATATTTAATTACAAATGTCCAAAGATGGGTTCAGGATACCTGAATCCACAATTATTAAAGCTAAAATAGTTCACAGGGTTTGGACTTTGTTAGGTGACGAGAGAACATCAAAGTGTTTTTATCTTTAAACAGTATTTTTATCACTTCAGTTGCTCTCACAGCCCTGTTTGTTATTTTACCAGAGCTCTTATGTTTCACTCAGTGCTCCCACCAAACACCTTGGAGGACACATTAGTGTGATTTAGATTTCATTGGTGCAAACACCAGTCACACAAGCTAACCCATGGAGGCAGCAGCAGGCTTTGTGTTTGGTAAAGTCTGTTGGCTTAAACTAAGAGAGTTTAGTTTGTTAGCACAAAGAGCTGTCAGCTAAAGCCCCGAATGCACTTTGAATACAGATGAACTGAGAAAAACACTTTAAATACAGCAAACAGTCAAACTGACAACATCTTTTTCTGCTGATCATCCACAGCAGAACATTTAGCATTCATGCTAGCAGCAGGCTATGACTGTCCACTCAGCACCAACACAGGTAGGAGTGAGCAGTGATGAAGCAGGACTGTGGGCAAGTTTGAGCTACAATCCTATTGGCTTCTCAGTTTCTCCAAAGAAAAGGGGAAAAATTCTTGGTGTTGTGAAGATGTGAGTTGGTCTTGTTGTCGTGGGGCTGGAAGGATGCTGGCAGTGAGAGGCTTTTCATACAGTGTTCAGTAACAGAATGAGAAGAAAGCCACTGCACATGAAACAAGTTGCTCGTAGTGTTTGTTTACTGTGTTTATGCCACAATGTCAGATCAGTTGTAGATTCACATGCAGACTTGTCCAGTGAAACCAGTGCAAGTACTGCAGTACAGAGCAAAGACTAAGCAAGCCAGGAGAGCTCTCCAACTTTCTGAAAGTATCAGGATATTTGAGTGATAAAAAAAAGTGGATCATGCAACAATGTCCCTCAGCACACAAAAGAATCAAAGCAGAATAAATATAATGTTTTAGAAAGGCCGATCAAACACTTACAGGGACCTGAAGAGAGAGAACCAACAAAATGTCATGGCTAACAGAGGAACTCAAGCACAGACTGAGTTCTGACAAACAAAAAGGTGACAGTTTATTTACCAAAGGGGTGAACCACAGTGCTCTATATATGTACAGTAAGTTGGGGAAGGGGTCCAGGGCTCCAGGGAAAAGAGGGAAGGGAGTCCACACTCACTCCTCTTCAGTCACTCTTGTCCTACTCTCCACTCACAGCCACACTCGGGAGTCACAGGTAAGCGTCTGTAACCAGGTCCGGGGAAATATATACTCAAAGTATACACAAAGTTAACACAACTGGTGAATTTAGAGAGAGATTTCTTAGCAAGGAATAGAGATCATGAACACAGGAGGGTCAATGTCCCAGCGACAAAATGCTCCATGCCGCGTTAAATGGTTACCGGTAAGCCCAGGTGAATCAGCAACAGGTGGTGTAATCATCATAACTGTGTGGACCAAGAGCGAGAGGCCATTACAAGCTCCACCCAGGCAGGCAAAACGCTAGCAGGAGAGAGCAAAACATAAAACCTGAAAAGCCATCATGAGCCAGCCAGAGAGACACAGAGTTTTATACTAGAAGAGAAACCTGCTCATCTTCATCATGTTTATTTAAATAGAGAAAATCAGAAGTCTCTGTGTGTCAGACCACGGCTCTACACGGACACTTCTAAGCTGCTTCAGAGTGAACTGACCCAGATAATCTGCACACAGCGGCTGTAAAACAGTGAAAGTCATAACTGTCTCTCTGATGGAAAGCTTTTATTGTGAAGTCAGGAAGTCTACAGGAAGTGTTGAGTTTGTATTCATCACTCAGTGTTTAATGAGACAGGCAGACAGGAAGAGCAGTTCATTAGTGTTGATGAAATCAAAGGAACTGTGAGGAACTGCAGTTTGGTCACATCTTTATGTTTTTAACTGACAGTAAATGTTTTTAGTGATAAAGAAATGTGTTCACAGAGAGAGGAAGAGGAGTGGTGTTTGTGAGGAGGAGCAGCTGTCCTGCTGTGCTTTGTGTCAGGACGTCCTGAAGGATCCAGTCTCTACCAGCTGTGGACACTGGTTCTGCAGACAGTGCATCTCCTCATACTGGGACCAGTCTGCTTCATCAGGAGACTCCTCCTGTCCCCAGTGTGGAGAAAGATCCAGAAGCAGAGCTGGACTGCAGACAGCCAGTCAGAGCAGCTGTGTACAAAGTAAGACTGAACATCTGTCTGCTGATGGACTCATTTCTGAAAACAGGACTTCTTGTGTTGTTCAGACATTGAAGAGTTTTCTTTCTCTTTAGTCTCATTGTTTTTCTTTCTTTCAGCAGATGTTGGTCTGCAGGAGGTTTTAGATGAACATAAGATCAGTCTGAGGAGGAGATGTGAACATGTGACTGAAGGAAGTGATGAAACAGGAAGTAGAACCCTCCTCAACAGGATCTACACTGAGCTCTACATCACAGAGGGACAGAGTGAAGAGGTTCATACCCAACATGAGGTGAAGCAGCTGGAGACAGCTTCCAAGATGGACGCCCTCCATGATGATCCAATCAGGTGCCAGGACATCTTTAAAGCCTTACCTGATCAACAGAGACCCATCAGAGTGGTTCTGACCAACGGCGTGGCTGGTGTTGGAAAAACCTTCTCAGTGCAGAAGTTCACTCTGGACTGGGCAGAGGGCTTGGAGAACCAACATGTCAGTGTGGTGGTTCTGCTTTCATTCAGGGAGCTGAACCTGATCAGAGATGAGCAGTACAGTCTTCTGGAGCTGCTCCATGTTTTCCATCCAACATTATAGAAGGTCACAGCAGAGAAGCTGGCTGTCTCTCAGCTTTTGTTCATCTTTGACGGCCTGGATGAAAGCAGACTTTCATTGGATTTCACCAACAGGAAGCTGCTGTCTGATGTCACACAGAAGTCATCAGTCAGCCAGCTGCTGACAAACCTCATCCAGGGGAATCTGCTTCCCTCGGCTCTCGTCTGGATAACTTCCCGGCCCGCAGCAGCCAATCAGATCCCTCCTACATGTGTTGACAGGCTAACAGAAGTTCGAGGCTTCACTGACGCCCAGAAGGAGGAGTACTTCAGGAGGAGATTCAGTGATGAAGAGCTGTCCAGCAGAATCATCTCCCACATGAAGATATCCAGGAGCCTCCACATCATGTGTAGTATCCCAGTCTTCTGCTGGATCACTGCTACAGTGCTGGAGCACATGTTGACTACAGAGCAGAGAGGAGAGCTGCCCAAGACCCTGACTGACATGTACTCACACTTCCTGCTGGTTCAGACAAAGAGGAAGAAGAACAAGTACCATGAGGGACGTGAGACGAGACCACAGGATCTGACAGGGAAGTTCTTCTGAAGCTGGGGAGGCTGGCGTTTGAACATCTGGAGAAAGGAAACATCATGTTCTACCAAGAAGACCTGGAGCAGTGTGGTCTGGATGTGACAGAGGCCTCGGTGTACTCAGGAGTTTGTACAGAGATCTTCAAAAGAGAGTGTGTGATCTTCCAGAAACCAGTCTACTGCTTTGTTCATCTGAGCATTCAGGAGTTTCTGGCTGCTGTCTACATGTTCCACTGTTTCACCAATAGCTTCACATCACTGGATGTCTTTTTGACTAAAGTCATGGAGAAATCCCTTCAGAGTAAAAATGGCCACCTGGACCTGTTTGTTCGCTTCCTTCATGGCCTCTGTCTGGAGTCCAACCAGAGACTCTTAGTAGGTCTGCTGGGTCAGACAGAGATCAGTCCAGGAACCATCCAAAGAGTCATCAACAACCTGAAGAAGATGAACAGTGATGAAATCTCTCCTGACAGAAGCATCAACATCTTCCACTGTCTGATGGAGATGAACGACCTCTCATTATTTCAGGAGATCCAAGAGTTCCTGAAGTCAGAGAACAGATCAGAGAAGAAACTCTCTGAGATCCAGTGCTCAGCTCTGGCCTTCATGCTGCAGATGTCAGAGGAGGTTCTGGAGGAGTTGGACCTGCAGAAGTACAACACATCAGAGCAGGGACAACAGAGACTGATTCCAGCTGTGAGGAACTGCAGAAAGGCTCGGTGAGTCCAGATGTGATCATTAACATCATTGGTCAGTGTAGGTTAGTAGTTTAATTTTGAAAATAAAATCAGATTGTAACCACAAAGTGTTTGTGTCCGTACGCTGCAACCTTCCACACCATTCCTTTATTGTACAGACTCAGCAGCAGCTCCATGGATCCCAAATCCAAGAGTGGAGAACAGATTTGAAGTGTGTCACATCCATGCAGTCACAGCTGTTTCCACCATGTTTCCACTGATATTAATCCTGTTCAATGACACGTTTCATATCATTGAATATGTTCTTTAGGACGTCCACTGACATGTTTAAGTGTCCTGCTGGAAATCACTCAAATCATCCATGAAATCCATGAAAAATCCTTTTAGTTTTTCTAACTTCACCCTCTGTCCTCTCTCTCTCTCCATCCTCCTCACTGCTGCTTTCACTGATAATCACACAAACATCGTATTCAGCTACAAAATAACACAATAATATCATCTGATGATCATTATTATAAGATTATTATTATCATATGACTGTGGGTCAAACAGAAGCTCTCTGATTGGTTGCTGACCTTGGTCACCTGTCCACTCTCACCTGTTTGTGTTTGCTCTCTCTTTGCTGTCTCCATCCTCTCTCTCCTTTCTCTCCCTCTCTGTCTTTGTACCGTCACTCAGGTCGAATGGAAACAGTGACATTTACAAACCAATCAAAGACAAACTGATCCATGTCAGGTTATAACAATATTCAAAGTGAATACAGGCTGCTGCTGGACACAGACAGGTAACATCATTTTGACTTGCTGTCACCTGGATCTGGACTCATAAACACTGAAGCCCTGAACAGGAATACAAATCATTTTCTGCCAACTAGCGACACACCAGCAGATAATGGCTCAGAAAGCTAAAATGAGCCAATCATTTCTGTGTTTAGTTCCCCTGAAATCAGATCTGATATCAGCAGCTCTGAGTTCATTCATCATTATTGTCCAGTGATGAGATTTCTGCTCCGTTTGGTAACAGTCAGCAGGTTTTTCCTGCGTGTGGACGTGAACAGTTGTACCTGACAGCAGGTAGCAAACAGAGATCATCTTTCCAGCTGGAACTCTTCACTGAGCTGAACTCATTCAAAATGTTCTGGAGTCAGATTCAAAACAGGAAACAGTCCAAATGTGTGTCTTCACTCTGACTCTGGATCAGATCTCAGTGACAGACTGTGGACATTATGGAAGCCTAAATGTGACACCATCTTCCTCCTTCATCTGCAGATTAAAGCCAAACAAAGATTCTCATTAAAAGTCTGCAGGTCTGAGAGAGACTCAATCGTTGTGTCATGTCAAACACAGTAAGAGGAGCTGAAGCACAGATGTGAAGAGCAGATTCATCAGATTATGACCTCACTCTGTTTAGTCTTCATATACATTCAGTCTGTGTTTATAATGCAGATTTTCTGCTTTTTTAATAACACATTTTATATTTTCTATCATCACAGACTGACTCACTGTCGACTCTCAGAGTCTCACTGTGAAGTTGTGGCCTCAGCTCTGAAGTCCAACCCCTCCCATCTGACAGAGCTGGACTTGACTGGAAATGATGACCTCCAGGATTCAGGTGTGAAGCTTCTGTGTGCTGGACTGGAGAGTCCAAACTGTCGACTGGAGACTCTGAGGTGAGTTCACTGACTGCGGCTGTTGTTGTTTTTCTATATTTCAGGTCTTTGATTGATGTTTGAAACTTTCTTTAGTTCCTAAATGTTCAGGATGTGTCTGAAGACAAATGTGAAGAAGTTTGAGTGCTTCATAACTCATGCTCATAACCCTCTTTTGTCTGACCATTTGATCCCATTTGAATTTGCAATAAAGGATCCACAGAGTTTGGTGACAATAATGACAGTAGATGTTTGTGTGAAAGTGCTGGAAGCAAATTAGTGTGTGATGTTCTTTCAGTGTTGCACTTTGTAGACGCTCCCTGAGCACTGGTCTCACAGCCAGCTGCACATAGAGACCAGTGTTGTTAGTCCAGGTCAGAAGATGACTTGTTGGAATGAAAATGAGCTTGTAGTTTGTCTGCTTTAATAATGTGACTGCAAAAAGGTGTTGGACTTCAAATATGTCCATTTCTTTCACACTTCACCTTTAAAAGTGAAGCCTTGTGGTTCCTGGAAGGAAAAACACGACTTTTTCAAGTATTTTTCACATTTTCATGAGATATGTATGACTTTAATGTGAAACATTCAGAGTTTTTTCTCTTGCTGTGTTTGTTTGAAGCTGCTTCCTGTTGGCTTCAGCTGTTTGGAGTTTCCATTTTATAAACTTCTACATTCTGAACCTTCTTCAGCTCTGAACAGATGATGAAACACTAAATTATTTCAAGGTCACACTTTGTCTAATAAACTTACATCTTTCATTCTTTATACAGATTGAGGGGCTGTGGTTTGTCAGAGATCAGCTGTGATTATCTGGCAGCAGCACTGAAGTCCAACCCGTCCCATCTGAGAGAGCTGGACCTGAGTAATGAGTGGTGGTCGTCGACTAAGAACAAGCTGCAGGATTCAGGAGTGAAGCATCTGTGTGGTTTCCTGGAGAGTCCAGGATGTGGACTTGAAACTCTGAGGTCAGTCAGCATGTTTTAGTTGTGCTGAGATGAATATGATGTGAAAGTTGTGCTGACACTAAACTGCAGACATCAGGCTGATATTATACTGATCCACACTGAGGATCTTCATGGTAAAGTCTGTTTTCTTCTTCTCTGGTTTAGTCCATTGACTGCAGCAGAACAATGTTCACATTTCAAACCTTCAAAGAAGAAGAAAAATCCTCCACTGGATAATTAACTGTGAAACTCTCAAACTCTTCACTCTTCAGACTTTATATCTAATTTAGTTCTGAGCTCAGATAAAATAATTATTGTGGGTGATTTTAACATCCATGTAGATGCTAAAAATGACAGCCTCAACATGGCATTTAATCTGTTGTTAGACTCAATTGGTTTCTCTCAAAATGTAAAAGAACCCACCCACCACTTTAATCACACTCTAGATCTGGTTTTAACATATGGCATAGAAACTGAACATTTAACAGTGTTTCCTGAAAACCCTCTCCTGTCTGATCATTTCTTGATAACATTTACATTTACAATAATTGATTACGCAGCAGTGGAGAGTAGACTTTATCAAAGTAGATGTCTTTCTGAAAGCGCTGTAACTAAGTTTAAGAATATAATCCAGCCACTGTTATCATCGTCAATGCCCTGTACCAAGACAGAGCAGAGCAGCTATCTGAACGCTACCCCAACAGAGGTCGATTATCTTGTTAATAATTTCACCTCCTCACTACGTACGACTCTGGATACTGTAGCTCCAGTGAAAACTAAGGTCTCTAATCAGAAGTACCTGACCCCGTGGTATAATTCTCAAACACGTACCCTCAAGCAGACGACTCGTAATCTGGAGAGGAAATGGCGTGTCACAAATTTAGAGGATCATCATTTAGCCTGGAGAAATAGTTTGTTGCTTTATAAGAAAGCCCTCCGCAAAGCCAGAACATCTTACTACTCATCACTGATTGAAGAAAATAAGAACAACCCCAGGTTTCTCTTCAGCACTGTAGCCAGGCTGACAAAAAGCCAGAGCTCTTTTGAGCCAACCATCCCTTTAACGTTAACTAGTGATGACTTCATGAACTTCTTCACAAATAAAATTTTTATCATTAGAGAAAAAATTACCAATAATCATCCCATAGATGTAATATTATCTACAGCTACTTGTAGTTCCATTGATGTTAAGTTAGACTCTTTTTTTCCAATCGATCTTTCTGAGTTAACGTCAATAATTACTTCCTCCAAACCATCAACGTGTCTTTTAGACCCCATTCCTACAAAACTGCTCAAAGAAGTTCTGCCATTGATTAATTCTTCGATCTTATATATGATCAACCTATCTCTAATAATCGGCTATGTACCACAGGCCTTCAAGGTGGCTGCAGTTAAACCTTTACTCAAAAAGCCATCTCTAGACCCAGCAGTCTTAGCTAATTATAGGCCAATCTCCAACCTTCCTTTCATATCAAAAATCCTTGAAAGAGTAGTTGTCAAACAGCTAACAGATCATCTGCAGAGGAATGGTTTATTTGAAGAGTTTCAGTCAGGTTTCAGAGCTCATCACAGCACAGAAACAGCTTTAGTGAAGGTTACAAATGATCTTCTTATGGCCTCTGACAGTGGACTCATCTCTGTGCTTGTCCTTCTTGACCTTAGTGCAGCATTCGATACTGTTGACCATAATATCCTATTAGAGCGATTAGAACATGCTGTAGGTATTACAGGTATTGCACTGCAGTGGTTTGTATCATATCTATCTAATAGACTCCAATTTGTGCATGTAAATGGAGAGTCCTCTTCACACACTGAGGTTAATTATGGAGTTCCACAGGGTTCAGTGCTAGGACCAATTCTGTTTACATTATACATGCTTCCCCTAGGCAGCATCATTAGAAGACATAGCATACATTTTCACTGCTATGCAGATGACACCCAGCTCTATCTGTCCATGAAGCCAGATAACACACACCAATTAGTTAAACTGCAGGAATGTCTTAAAGACATAAAGACTTGGATGGCCACTAACTTTTTGCTTCTTAACTCAGATAAAACTGAGGTCATTGTACTCGGCGCTGAAATTTGGTTAGAAATTTGGTATCTAACCAGATTCTTACTCTGGATGGCATTACCTTGGCCTCCAGTAACACTGTGAGGAACCTTGGAGTCCTTTTTGACCAGGATATGTCCTTCAACGCACATATTAAACAAATATGTAAGACTGCGTTCTTCCATTTGCGCAACATCTCTAAAATTAGAAATATCCTGTCTCAGAGTGACGCTGAAAAACTAGTTCATGCATTTATTACTTCCAGGCTGGACTACTGCAATTCATTATTATCAGGATGTCCAAAAAACTCACTGAAAAGCCTTCAGTTAATCCAAAATGCTGCAGCAAGAGTACTGACAGGGACTAGAAAGAGAGAGCATATTTCTCCTGTTTTGGCTTCCCTTCATTGGCTTCCTGTTAAATCCAGAATTGAATTCAAAATCCTGCTCCTCACATACAAGGTCTTAAATAATCAGGCCCCATCTTATCTTAATGACCTTGTAGTACCATATCACCCTATTAGAGCACTTCGCTCTCGCTCTGCAGGCCTACTTGTTGTTCCTAGAGTATTTAAAAGTAGAATGGGAGGGAGAGCCTTCAGTTTTCAGGCCCCTCTTCTGTGGAACCAGCTTCCAGTTTGGATTCGGGAGACAGACACTATCTCTACTTTTAAGATTAGGCTTAAAACTTTCCTTTTTGCTAAAGCATATAGTTAGGGCTGGACCAGGTGACCCTGAATCCTCCCTTAGTTATGCTGCAATAGATGTAGGCTGCCGGGGGATTCCCATGATGCATTGAGTTTTTCCTTTCCAGTCACCTTTCTCACTCACTATGTATTAACAGACCTCTCTGTATTGAATCGTATCTGTTATTAATCTCTGTCTCTCTTCCACAGCATGTCTTTATCCTGTCTTCCTTCTCTCACCCCAACCGGTCGCAGCAGATGGCCGCCCCTCCCTGAGCCTGGTTCTGCCGGAGGTTTCTTCCTGTTAAAAGGGAGTTTTTCCTTCCCACTGTCGCCAAAGTGCTTGCTCATAGGGGGTCATATGATTGTTGGGCTTTTCTCTGTATCTATGAAGCGCCTTGAGGCGACATTTGTTGTGATTTGGCGCTATATAAATAAAATTGAATTGAATTGAACTCTTCATTCCACCTTAAAGTCTGACACTGAAATCCAAAGCAAAATGTGCATTTGCTTTACAGACAGCAGTCCAACACAAACATACACACATCATCCAAAACACAGTCCAACATCCAAATCTCCTCCACTGCCAGCATGAATGATGGGAAAGAGAAGGAGGAACACTCTGACAGTCAGGGTTAGAATGAGTTTCATAAAGCAGACTGTGAAGATCAAAGCTGCATTAGAAAGCTTACATGAATGAATGAGTGGACAGAAGTGGACAGAGATCATCTGAAGCACTTCAAAGGCTTTAAATCAGCACATTTCTCTTTATTCTTTATCAACTCTGTTAGTTTTTCTCAGTTTTCCGTGGAATGAAGCTAACAGCAGGCTAATAAGATGCTGACCAATAGGTTTCTATTAGAGGTTGTAATTTGTATATGAAAAAGTGCTTTGGCTCAGCAGGGATCCGCTTACAGGTAGAATACAGCTGCTGGATGGGATTAGCATGTCATAGCTATCTACCAAACTGCTAACTGGGGAATTTCAGGCCATCTATGGATCATTTTTGCTAACTGTTTATTCAGCTTAGGCTCACAGGGCTGGAGCCTGTGCCCTAGCTGTCATAGGGCAAGAGGCGTGGTCCACCTGCACAGGTGAGCAGTCCATCACAGGGCCAACAGAGAGAGACAGAGAAGCACTCTCTCACATCCACACCTACAGCCAATTTAGAAGCACCAATGAACCTAAGCAGCATTTCATTGGACTGTGGGAGAACATCCAATTTCCACAGAAAGGCCCAGCTGACCAACAAGCTTCAACCTACAACCCTCTGTGGTTGAAGGTGGTGGGGCCAGAGGACCATCATCACTGAGTGCTAGGGATGGGTATCGTTTAGGTTTTATCCGATACCGGTGCCAACCCGGTACTTTTGAAACGGTGCCGATGCTTGAACGGTGCTCGAACCGGTCCTTAAAACTTTATCCAAATACCTATCATGTTTAACCTCTTAAGCCCCAAGCCTACCTGATCTCCTGCTTTTTGCCCCTGTATCAGGGGGCGTTGGGGCTTAAGAGGTTAACTGTTTTCCACTTTTTCTTTGGTCATTTTAGCCTTTTTGGCCAGGGTGAAGGGCGTGTCTGCCTTCAAACAAGAAGACAGCCGCATGTAACTATGACAGTGTTTGCTAGTTCCAGTGGCGTGTCTAGAAAATTTTTGTTGGGGGTGCCAGGTAGGGGCACAGATTTGGAGAAGGGTGGCAGATGTAATTGGCAGATAATTATAAAAACAATTCTACCAACCGTTAACCATAATTCAATAACCTTATAAACCTAATAATCGAATGCGCTTTTAACTCTTATTAGAATGAGCTTTTAACTAGAGATGGCACGATACCACTTTTTTGTGTCCGATACCGATACCGATATCATAAATTTGGATATCTGCCGATATGAATCCGATATAGTGTGTTTTTTAATCAACAAAAATGTTTTTTAATATTTTGCTGCTTTTTGTATAAGTTCAAGTTAAAAAACAACAACAACACTAAAGCTATTCTGTTATACCTGTATGTAAAAAAAACACACTGCACCCAAAATATTTCATAGATCAGCAACACTGATCAATCTAATAAAGTTAAACCTGCTCCATCCTCCCTATTCTGGTATTTTAAAGAGTACTTAGCAGAAATATTAAGCAACCAAACTAATAGGGTAGCAAACTCCCAGCAAAAGCAATAGGGAACCACCCTCCACCTCATGATGCTTAATCAATGTAATCAACTTTAATTTGATGCAGGGTGAAAAAAATTCACAGAAATAAATTATTTTTCAAGAATAATTAAATAGATTCAACATCTTTCTTCAACAGAATTGCAGAATTCACAGATGGTACTTTCCCAAAGGAAAAAGTACTACAGCTTACTAGGGTATATTAGACTTAACAGTTATTATATACAGTAATGGACTTCTATACATTTTACATCAGATTAAAACTTTGGGTGTAAGATTCAGATAATTATTAAATAATTAAAAGCTAGATATTTTAAATGAGAATAAGAAAGAAAAGTATGTCTTTGTGCCCCCTTTTCCCTGTTAATGCCCTATCGGCCCCCCTGGCTAAACTTTGCTAGATCCGCCCCTGCACAGTTACCAGCCGTCAGCTGCGTAGAAAAGGATCCTGGTGTAGAAAGTAATATTAAATAAATTCTAACAACAGCTTATCAAGCTTAATAGTGCTGCTGTTGTTCAGCCGCTGGTTTCCTCTTTCTGGTGAGAAGTGGGCCAAAAACAAAGAAGAGAGACGGACTCGCGACAGAAAAGCCGATCAGCTGATCATTAAGCAGTTTCACATTGAAGTAGCAGAGGGAGGAAGAGAGAAGAGGCAGTTGCTCTATATATCGGTTGTTAAGCTTAACGCGGGAATGCTTTACAAACATTCAGAGATGAACTTACACACTTGCTTTACTTCTATCTGAGATAACTTCCTCGGAGATAAAATGTTTGCTAGCAGGCTACAAATACACACAGCCGCTCTATCACGTGACCACACTGCTCTGAGATGCTACGGTTATGAGCCGAGTTACGCCGTGTCGCAAGTTTTGTGAGGTGCTTTTTTGATATTTAATGGATCGGATTACATTTTTTATTTCTCTCCGATATCCGATCCAGTAATTTAGGTCAGTATCGGACCGATACCGATACGTAATATCGGATCGGTCCATCTCTAATTTTAACCACCACAGTGCAAAGTTTTTAGATACTGAGTTGATAAAGTACAAGAGATACAATGAGTCAGTGTTTATTCAGCAGTCAAGGATATCAATATTTGCATAGTATTTTTACTATATGTGCATACATATGTGCACTACATGTAGTGCACATATGTTTTGGGCACAAACATTTTTGAATATTAAAATACGAACATTTTTAACATACAATTGGCAAATTAGCCAATGCAAAACAAATGCCTATTAAAAAAAAGAAGATACTCTTCTCACAAACTGGTGTTTGATTTTGAAACAGGAAAAAAGTGGGGAAACAAATGAAAAGACTAAAATTTGAATATAACCTGAAAGCAAGTAAATACTTTATATGCTGCCTTATGGTAAACTTTGGTAATATTGATGTATAAAGAACAACACTGGCTGATGATGAAATACAGTCAGCTGGCATGGTGACACTGTCAGTATTAACCTGCAGGGCTGGACTGGGACAAAATTTGGGCATTTTCACTACAGATCGGCCTACCAGGTATTAAAGCCATAAAGCCTTTGAATGAAAACAAATGCTGTTGTGACAGTGATGTACATCGTCTTTTTGGTATATGTATGATTTCTATACATTTTACGTCAGAAAAAAAATTGTTCGCAAGATTCAGATAAATATTTAATAAAAGCAAAAAAGTAATCCCCATTTTTCCAGAAAGAAATGTAAGTAGAAATCGATGATCTAAGTGAGAACATGAGCCTTTAAAAAGTCCCAGTGGATGCAGTCAAAGCAGTCCCTCAGTCCCAGTATAGAGTCTTTGGTCCAGACTGGAACAACTGTGTGCCCAGTTTGAGCTCTCTTCAGTCCTGTGACCTGACAGACCCAGAGGGGCCATCACATCACATTTAGAAGCTCCCCTAATGGAGCCACAACACATGTCCAATACTTAGTCTGTCTTGTTGGACCAACTGGAAGAAATGATTCAAGGACTTAGTCACAGAACAGAGATTCAAATCTCCAAAATCCAACTGGCTGCATCAGGACATATAGTCTGAAACTCTGCACAGTTTCCTGTTTGAAGCTGTTTCCTATTGGCTTCAGCTGTTCGGAGTTTCCATTTTCTAAACTTCTACATTCTGAACCTTCTTCAGCTCTGAACAGATGATGAAACACTGAATGATTTCAAGCTCACACTTTGTCTAATAAACTTACATCTTTCATTCTTTATACAGATTGAGTTTCTGTGGTTTGTCAGAGATCAGCTGTGATTATCTGGCAGCAGCGCTGAAGTCCAACCCCTCCCATCTGAGACAGCTGGACCTGAGAGGAAACTACGTGAAGGATCCAGATGTGAAGCAGCTGTCTGATCTTCAGCAGAGTCCAGACTACAGACTGGAGACTCTGTTGTAAGTAGAGTGATGGAGTGAGTGGGTGGTGCTGTCAGCAGTATTGTACTAAACACAGTCAGTATGAAACAAAGATCCAGTGTTTCCTGTAAATCTGCAGCTTCTCAGTGAAGCTGTGAGAGGAGAATGGTGACAGGCTTCAGGATTGGACACAAACACTTCCTGTTTCTGACCTTTATGGTCACCATGGTAACGGCTGACACGCTCTGATCAAACATTGTCAACAGCCAATCAGCTCTCTGAACAAAGCAGCACGCAGACCAATGACTGCATTCATTTCCAAGTTTAAAGCAGTGAAGAACACAGTCTGTAGGTGAGGAAGAATTTAGTGAGAGCAGATGTTTGGATGGAATTCCTCCAGTTAACAGCTGGAACCGTCCATCTGGATTGTTGGGCTTGTTGTTGGGGTTCCTACAGAGCTCAGAGTGGACACACCAAGGTTCTTCTAATGAATGAAAGTCCAAACTCAAACTAGGAGTGAAAAACATTTTCATCAACTTCAATAAAAATCCAAAGATTAGAAAAAGTGAAGCAATTCAATTCAATTCAATTTTATTTATATAGCGCCAAATCACAACAAATGTCGCCTCAAGGCGCTTCATAGATACAGAGAAAAGCCCAACAATCATATGACCCCCTATGAGCAAGCACTTTGGCGACAGTGGGAAGGAAAAACTCCCTTTTAACAGGAAGAAACCTCCGGCAGAACCAGGCTCAGGGAGGGGCGGCCATCTGCTGCGACCGGTTGGGGTGAGAGAAGGAAGACAGGATAAAAGACATGCTGTGGAAGAAAGACAGAGGTTAATAACAGATATGATTCAATACAGAGAGGTCTATTAACACATAGTGAGTGAGAAAGGTGACTGGAAAGGAAAAACTCAATGCATCATGGGAATCCCCCGGCAGCCTACATCTATTGCAGCATAACTAAGGGAGGATTCAGGGTCACCTGGTCCAGCCCTAACTATATGCTTTAGCAAAAAGGAAAGTTTTAAGCCTAATCTTAAAAGTAGAGATAGTGTCTGTCTCCCGAATCCAAACTGGAAGCTGGTTCCACAGAAGAGGGGCCTGAAAACTGAAGGCTCTCCCTCCCATTCTACTTTTAAATACTCTAGGAACAACAAGTAGGCCTGCAGAGTGGGAGCGAAGTGCTCTAATAGGGTGATATGGTACTACAAGGTCATTAAGATAAGATGGGGCCTGATTATTTAAGACCTTGTATGTGAGGAGCAGGATTTTGAATTCAATTCTGGATTTAACAGGAAGCCAATGAAGGGAAGCCAAAACAGGAGAAATATGCTCTCTCTTTCTAGTCCCTGTCAGTACTCTTGCTGCAGCATTTTGGTTTAACTGAAGGCTTTTCAGGGAGTTTTTTGGACATCCTGATAATAATGAATTGCAGTAGTCCAGCCTGGAAGTAATAAATGCATGAACTAGTTTTTCAGCGTCACTCTGAGACAGGATATTTCTAATTTTAGAGATGTTGCGCAAATGGAAGAACGCAGTCTTACATATTTGTTTAATATGTGTGTTGAAGGACATATCCTGGTCAAAAATGACTCCAAGGTTCCTCACAGTGTTACTGGAGGCCAAGGTAATGCCATCCAGAGTAAGAATCTGGTTAGATACCATATTTCTAAGCTTTTCAGCACCGAGTACAATGACCTCAGTTTTATCTGAGTTAAGAAGCAGAAAGTTAGTGGCCATCCAAGTCTTTATGTCTTTAAGACATTCCTGCAGTTTAACTAGTTGGTGTGTGTTATCTGGCTTTATGGACAGATAGAGCTGGGTGTCATCTGCATAGCAGTGAAAATGTATGCTATGTCTTCTAATGATGCTGCCTAGGGGAAGCATGTATAATGTAAACAGAATTGGTCCTAGCACTGAACCCTGTGGAACTCCATAATTAACCTCAGTGTGTGAAGAGGACTCTCCATTTACATGCACAAATTGGAGTCTATTAGATAGATATGATACAAACCACTGCAGTGTAATACCTGTAATACCTACAGCATGTTCTAATCGCTCTAACAGGATATTATGGTCAACAGTATCGAATGCTGCACTAAGGTCAAGAAGGACAAGCACAGAGATGAGTCCACTGTCAGAGGCCATAAGAAGATCATTTGTAACCTTCACTAAAGCTGTTTCTGTGCTGTGATGAACTCTGAAACCTGACTGAAACTTAAATTAAACCATTCCTCTACAGATGATCTGTTAGCTGTTTGACAACTACTCTTTCAAGGATTTTTGATATGAAAGGAAGGTTGGAGATTGGCCTATAATTAACTAAGACTGCTGGGTCTAGAGATGGCTTTTTGAGTAAAGGTTTAACTGCAGCCACCTTGAAGGCCTGTGGTACATAGCCGATTATTAGAGATAGGTTGATCATATATAAGATCGAAGAATTAATCAATGGCAGGACCTCTTTGAGCAGTTTTGTAGGAATGGGGTCTAAAAGACACGTTGATGGTTTGGAGGAAGTAATTATTGAAGTTAACTCAGAAAGATCGATTGGAGAAAAAGAGTCTAACTTAACATCAATGGTACTAAGAGTAGCTGTAGATAATATTACATCTGTGGGATGATTATTGGTAATTTTTTCTCTAATGATAAAAATTTTATTTGTGAAGAAGTTCATGAAGTCATCACTAGTTAACGTTAAAGGGATGGTTGGCTCAAAAGAGCTCTGACTTTTTGTCAGCCTGGCTACAGTGCTGAAGAGAAACCTGGGGTTGTTCTTATTTTCTTCAATCAGTGATGAGTAGTAAGCTGTTCTGGCTTTGCGGAGGGCTTTCTTATAAAGCAACAAACTATTTCTCCAGGCTAAATGATGATCCTCTAAATTTGTGACACGCCATTTCCTCTCCAGATTACGAGTCGTCTGCTTTAGGGTACGTGTTTGAGAATTATACCACGGGGTCAGGTACTTCTGATTAGAGACCTTAGTTTTCACTGGAGCTACAGTATCCAGAGTCGTACGTCGTGAGGAGGTGAAATTATTAACAAGATAATCGACCTCTGTTGGGGTAGCGTTCAGATAGCTGCTCTGCTCTGTGTTGGTACAGGGCATTGACGATGATAACAGTGGCTGGATTATATTCTTAAACTTAAACTTAGTTACAGCGCTTTCAGAAAGACATCTACTTTGATAAAGTCCACTCTCCACTGCTGCGTAATCAATTATTGTAAATGTAAATGTTATCAAGAAATGATCAGACAGGAGAGGGTTTTCAGGAAACACTGTTAAATGTTCAGTTTCTATGCCATATGTTAAAACAAGATCTAGAGTGTGATTAAAGTGGTGGGTGGGTTCTTTTACATTTTGAGAGAAACCAATTGAGTCTAACAACAGATTAAATGCCATGTTGAGGCTGTCATTTTTAGCATCAACATGGATGTTAAAATCACCCACAATAATTATTTTATCTGAGCTCAGAACTAAATTAGATATAAAGTCTGAGAAATCAGACAGAAACTCTGTGTAAGGCCCAGGTGGACGATAGATGATAACAAGTAAGACTGGTTTCTGAGTTTCACAGCTGGGGTGGACAATGTTAAGCATCAGGCTTTCAAATAAATTAAAAGTCTGTCTTGGTCTTTCATTAATTAATAGACTGGTGTGAAAAATTGCTGCCACACCGCCCCCTCGACCTGTGCTTCGAGATTTCTGGTAGTTAGAATGACTCGGGGGTGTTGATTCATTTAAACTAACATAATCATCCTGCTGCAACCAGGTTTCTGTAAGGCAGAGTAAATCAATTTGTTGATCAATTATTAAGTCATGTACTAACAGAGACTTGGAGGAGAGAGACCTAATATTTAATAATCCACATTTCACTGTTTTACTCTTTGGTTCAGATGTGGATACTGTATTGTTCTTTCTTTGTAAATGTTTAAGTTGTTTGTTGCTGGTTTTTAGTTTGTTTTTTGTCTTTTTGGAAGCAGACACAGTCTCTATGGAGATGGGTTTTTGGGGGGGTAGCAGGAGGAGAGAAGCTGCAGAGAGGCGTGTAAGACTGCAACTCTGCAACAATGAGTCCTAGTACAGTCCCAGCACTGAAGTCCCTGCTGCTCTTTATACTGGATGTGCTGCATCACTGACTGACAGCTGATGAAGAGTCTCTGGAAACACTCGTTTATCTCCTCTGCTCTTCCTTCTTCTCTCTGCAGGTGGAGCTGATGATGGTAAACAGGACGGTGTGTGTGCTGAGAGAGGAGGAGCTGTGTCCTGATGATCCAGAGAGGTTGAAGCAGCAGCAGCTTGTGTGTAGAGACGCTCTGACTGGGCCATGTTACTGGGAGGTGGAGAGGAGAGCTTCATCCAGCAGTGACTGACAGAGGAATGAGAAGAAGTGCAGATGACTGTCAGTGCTGCAGAGTGAACTGCTCTGAGAACAGCTCCACTGTCAGACACAGTATAGAGTCCAGCATCATCCCTGTGTGTCCCTCTGGATCTGACAGAGGATCATCAGTGTATCTGGACTGCTCTGCTGCTGCTCTGTCCTTCTACAGTCTCTGCACAGTCTCTGTCTGACTCTGGCTTCAGACTCTCCTGGATCAAACTAACCTGGAAAGACTTTCAAACATCACTCAATAGATTTGAATACAGAATAGATTTGATATATACTGTAGATGTACTGTAGAGTTGCAGTTTGTCACTTGTAAATAGGGTCTGAGAGCAGCTTGAGCTGAACGATCTTTCTAGAAACACGAAATGTTTTCACTCTTCTGTTGCTTTTTCATATTCATGTTTTTTCTGTTGTTCTGGGGAGCTTGCAGGAGTGCTCACAGACATATTCAACCTGTCCTTGGCCCACGCTGTGGTACCGGCCTGCTTCAAATCCACCTCCATCGTCCCAATACCCAAAAACTCCAACCCATCTTGCCTCAATGACTACCGCCCAGTAGCACTCACCCCCATCATCACTTAGTGCTTAGAGCAGCTGGTCCTTGCACACTTCAAATCCTGTCTCCCCCCCACCCTGAACCCCCACCAATTCGCATACCGCCAGAACAGGAGCACAGAGGATGCAGTCTCCATCGCACTGCACTCTGTCCTCTCACACCTGGACAACAATAACACATACGCCAGAATGCTGTTTATATACTTCAGTTCAGCATTCAATACAATCCACCCCTCACAACTCATCAGAAAACTGACAGACCTGGGCATCAGTTCCCTCATCTGCAAATGGTTACTGGACTTCCTGACCAACCGCCCCCAACATGTCCGGCTGGATAACCACTGCTCATCTACAATCACAATGAACACTGGTGTACCACAAGGCTGCGTGATGAGCCCTTTCCTCTACTCCCTCTTCACCCACGACTGCAGACCTGCTGATGGTTCCAACACCATCATTAAGTTTTCAGATGACACCACGGTGATTGGCCTCATCAGTGACAACGATGAGGCCGCCTACAGGGAGGAGGTGGATCGTCTGGCTGAGTGGTGCGACAGAAACAACCTGCTGCTTAACACAGAGAAGACCAAGGAGCTCATCGTGGACTACAGGAGGAATGCTGACCCACATCCACCCACATTAAGGGGACGGCTGTGGAGCGTGTGAGCAGCTTCAAGTTCCTGGGAGTCCACTTCTCCGAGGATCTCATCTGGACGACCAACTGCTCCAAGCTGGTCAAGAAGGCTCACCAGCACCTCTTCTTCTTGAGGACTCTGAGGAAAAACCACCTGTCCTCAGACATCCTGGTGAACTTCTATCGCTGTACCATCGAGAGCATCCTGACCAACTGTATAACAGTCTGGTATGGGAACTGCTCTGCCTCGGACCGGAAGGCATTGCAGAGGGTCGTGAAAACTGCCCAGCGCATCGCCGGAGCACCACTTTCTGCCATAAAAGACATATACAGGAAGCGGTGTCTGAAAAGGGCTGGGAAAATCATCAAAGACCCCAGTCACCCATCACATAGACTCTTCACCCTCCTGTCCTCTGGGAGGCGCTACAGGAGCCTCCGGACTAAGACCACCAGGTACCGGAACAGCTTCTTCCCCACAGCTGTCAGACTCCTGAACTCTGCCTCCTGACATCTGACCCACGTTAAACTCATGGACTGGACATACACACACCCACAACCACCTACACACACACACAATGGACAACCGTACCCTCAAACACACAATAATAACATGGACTGAACCACCATTCACAATCACTAGCACTTTATATACCTCTGTAGAAATTATCCACATATCTCACTTATCTTAACTGCACTACTGTATAGTTCTGTGTAAATAATCATACGATAATTTTTAATCCTACAACTGTTTATAACTTGCATAGTTCACATTTCTGTATAACTGTATATCTCAGATTTCTGTATAGTTTTTTTATTTCATATTTATATCCTGTTCATAGCTTGTACTCACTACAGCCTGTACATACTTATAGTTATAGAATATTCATAACATACTTCATACCATGTACATTATAACATACCATAATAGACCCATTTCTGTAACATACTTACATACCTATATTATTGCTAATATATACTGTAATATATCTATATCACTAAAGCACTTCTGGATGGATGCAAACTGCATTTCGTTGCCCTGTACCTGTGCATGTGCAATGACAATAAGTTGAATTCTATTCTATTCTATTCTAATTCTATTCTATTCTATTCTATATATTTCCACAACATTAATATTGATCCCACCTGTCTCACCTGTTTCATGCTTCTATACATAATAACAGGACACGTGTGATCTGAGCGCTGCTGTGGTTGCTGTGCTGCACGTCTTCATTTAGATAACAGAGACATCTAGTGGTTCAGAGGGAGAACTGCAGGAGGTGGAGCTGTGTTTTAGCATGGAAATTTTTTTATCTTTTAGGCACAGATACAAATATGACAAGTATCAGTGTAAGATACAAAAGGTCACATCAGTCTGCAGAGGGAACAGTGATCACACAGCAATGTAAGAATAGAAACATAACAGTGAATCTTGACATGTATACAGATGGAGGCAAACAAACAGGATGTAACACTACATTAAAGCCACAAATGGAAAGAAAACAAACCCAAAGGAAAATATATTTGATCTCAGGAATCCAAATCAGATGCTTTAGAGCAGGGGTCGGCAACCCTGGGCACGCGTGTCTCACCTGGCACGTGAAGGGTTATCTGATGGCATGACCATAGCTGGACTGGCCATTGGGCATACCGATGGTGATTTTTCGTTTTTATGGGCTGATGATATTTTTTTTTTGTTTTCTTGTAACGGTATAAACAGTGAAAGATGGTGGATTGGCCGGATGCTGGTCGATGTGTAAAAATAACTCAGTTGTTTGGTGGTGGCTGTGGCGGAGCTTCCACAGAGGCAACAGGTGGATGAGGGAAAGTAAATGGTAAACGGCCTGCATTTGTATAGTGCTTTACACAACCAGTCATCCACACCCACATTTACACACTGGTGATGGAAGCTACATTGTAGCCACAGCCACCCTGGGGCGGACTGACAGAGGCGAGGCTGCTGGACACTGGCGCCACCGGGCCCTCTGACCACCACCAGTAGGCAACAGTGAAGTGTCTTGCCCAAGGACACAACGACTGAGACTGTCCAAGCCGGGGCTCGAACCGGCAACCTTCCGATTACAAGGCGAATTCCCAACTCTTGAGCCACGATCACCCCGAGGGGAGGGAGGAGGAGCAGAGACCCGAGGCGGCCGCCGGTCCGAGTGTCAGGTGAACTGAACTTCAGGTAAGAAGTTATGACCTGCAGTCTTTCTGGGTCAGATATCAACCAAGTTTAGGTGTAGTTTATTTTCGTTGTGCTGACTTTTTACAGTTAGTTACAATAACTCGTACTGCGTGCTAGCTAGCATGACGGAGTTTATACTGCTGTGTGGGTGCTATGATATTACTGATAGTGAACTTTATTTTAGTAGAGTTGCCAACTGTCCCGTAAAAAACAGAATCGTCTCGTATTCAAAAAAAATATTACACGTTTCTTATTGAGCTGAGAAGGAACGCAGTTTGTCCCGGACTTCAGCTAGAATGGAAAAGACACAATAAAGCTGGATTTATTCTGTGTCTTTACACTGATAGGTTTGTAGCTTAACCCTATTCGATGGAAAGTTGAAGACAATGTAATTACACAGCAAAGCAAGACACGAGTAGGCAAGGTTCTTTATGTTTCTCGTGCACGGGAGAGAACTGGACAAACGCCGTCCCTTCGCTTGATCCCCGTTGCTCTCGTCTGCTCCCCCGTAACACTGCTCTTTTATTAAGGTTACATGAATATACATAGGTTCATTAACATATGACATCTACATACACACAAAGTGTACCTTGCCTGTGCGTAGTGTAAGCGTGTGTGTGTGTGTGTGTGGGGTCAAGATGTGACCCCGTGAAGACTCCCCCAAAACTGGTGCCAGGAGTTCTATCGGTACATCTGAACAAAAGGCTCTTATACTTAACCAGATATACGCGTGTTTGCTATACCATATATCAGCAAGAGAAGATACGACCTCTCCTAGGAGGTGTGTGATCTATGCCAGAACACTCTGAAGAGGAGTGAACGCACTCCCCTCTTCATGCTACACAGACTTGTTACAGACCTCCTAGGATGAGACATTCTTTCAATATGCCATCAACTATATACTTCTAAACACAAATGATTACATGTTTCTAAATACAAATGACAATAATAAAATCTAAACCCATCACTCTCCCCTCCCCCTCCTGTTGCTACTTCAGTCATGAAACTGATCAATGATCAGCTGATCGGCTTTTCTCTCTTGTTTTTTTATTGCTGAATTTGCGCCAGAAAGAGTAAGCCAGCAGATGTCGCACTAAAAAACAGCAGCACTTTTAAGCTTGATCAGCTGTTGCTAGAATTTATTTAATATTAATTTCTAGTATCAGCTGATGTTTGCTGGAGCCACAGCTGTAAAGCTGCTGGTCATGATGTCGGTTTGGATATGTGGTGAGAGGGAATCATGAAGATGAAACCAGGAGATGTCCTTACTGAATCATCAGAGCTGAACAGGCGATGGAGAAACAGGTTTACCTTTTAGGTGACATGAATGAGTTGAAGGGAAGTTATGAACTGTTTCCGAGAGACAAATAACACCAGGATCCTTTTCTAAGTAGCTGACAGCTGATAGCTGTGCAGGGGCGGGTCTAGCAAAGTGTTGCCAGGGGGGCAGGTAGGGCATTAACAGGGAAAGGGGGGCACAAAGAAATACTTTTCTTTCTTATTCTCATTTAAAATGTCTCGCTTTTAATAAATAATTATCTGAATCTTACAACCAAAGTTTTCATCTGATGTAAAAGGTTTAGAAATCATACATATACCAACAAGACTGTACATCACTGTCACAACAGTGTTTGTTTTCATTCAAAGGCTTTGTGGCTTTAATACCTGGGGGGCCGGTCTCTACCCAGATAGCAAGGAGACATTGAACAGATGTTGATTTTCCATCGGAACCATCAGAACCGTCAGGATTGAAATGTCAACACAAAACCAATGTTGAAACAACATTGAAATACTGATGAAACCTGACACTGACATTGAAATAATATTGATTCACTGTTGTTCTGTCATCGTTGATTGTTGATCTATTTATAGTTGACAAGGTGACAACAATCACGTTGAAAAACCATCGATTTATGGTTGAGCGGGAAATTAAAGCTGCTACCACTTGGACTATTCTGCAGGACCCCTATCAAATTGGTACATCCCTCCAGGTAACCATTGTCTTGTACAGTAGAGTGGGACATTAGATTTACTCTCAGTGGAATTGACCGGAGAAGGCATCAGTTCATGCACTGCACTGGCCTGCACCACGATTAGTATAAGGTAAGAATGAATGACTTTTGTTCTATTCGTTATTTCCACGGTTGCATTTGAATAACAGTAAAAAAAAAAAAAAAACTTGTTAATGTAAAGTTTCAGA
The DNA here is from genome assembly GCF_056152115.1 of Neolamprologus brichardi. Lineage (NCBI taxonomy): Eukaryota > Metazoa > Chordata > Actinopteri > Cichliformes > Cichlidae > Neolamprologus > Neolamprologus brichardi. The sequence goes on along the minus strand of NC_142106.1, from coordinate 53,374,867 downwards.
CAAAATGTGGGAGCCCAAAATTGTGTCTACTTTCATCTTACAATCCGGCAAATAAATTGCACTGCGAACAAAGTCTGTCAACAAAGAAAACATTTTCGTTTCCTACTTTTCCGTTATATTCCCTTACAAAGCTAGCTTTAATGCTTCGAGGGTTCCTTTGTTCTTGCCGTCGCCTCGGTGCTTGACCCAGACTTTCGCTCTGTAGTTGCTTTTTAGCATAGTACTACAAAAAATTGTAAATCTGTGATATATGATTGATAAACGTAAAGGTAACTGTATAAATGTGTTCAATGACTTTGTTACTTTTAATGATTGGAGAGCACCCGCTTCGATTCGCACTCAATTCAAACTTTACGTTGCACGCTCACCTAACTTTACATTGCACGCTCACCTACCTTGCGTTTGCACCTTTTGTCCACACAAACTGCGTTTTCGTTAACTGAAAACTGAGATTTTTAAAGACGCCTGCCAGGGTGGATATTTTTGAATATTATATATTATATTTTAGCAATTACGTGTGGACAAGGAGAAAACGCAGCGTCAAAGGTGTGCGCCTATTTTGACGCCACACTGTGCGCCAAGTTTTTGTCTCGGCGCCATGAATTCCTACAATGGCAGACTTAGACAAAATACAGTTAATTTTATTATCTTCAGTGTTTAAATGCTTACATATACACACGCAGTTACTGTCCCTTCACACATAGGACTCAGTTCAGCTTCTATGAGCCGTCTTTCTATCTAGTTTTCCCTCTTTATTGACATTGTTCCCTATTTTTCCTCTTTTTTACAGATCTGATTTGGTAACTACCATCCATCCATCAATAAGTAAGAAACTCACGTCCTTAAATAAATTCCTAGTGTTAAACAATTTGCTTATTTGGCTATTTCCAAATATAGCAATATTTGTTTAATCTGATATACACTGACAATGACATCACGCTGGTCAAGGAGTTTCCTGTGTGTGTTGTTATAAATCAAACTGTAACTTTAGGAAAAAATATTCCAAAAGCACATTTGTAATTACTTATGACCGTTTTCAACTTTTTTTCTTTAGACCAAATCCCCTGTACACATATAGTGACTCAGACGATGAGCAGCCCACAAAAAAATGGTTTCCCCAGGCCCCTCGAGTGAAAATACCAGGTAATTAAATACTGTCTAGTGTCTTTGTACATATCCGTGTGTGACACAAGGTAACTTTTTTGACAAGTTGTCTGTATTGTTAAATACTTAAAAAAAATTATCTTTTTCTAAACAGCCCTCACCATTCTGCAGTCTCCCCCCTAGCCCACTGACAGCAGGCATCACAATGCCCCACCCAGCTTCCGGCACCTTTCGCCACTCCGGCACAACACGCAAACCGACACAGCTTTGCGATCTCCCCAGCATGCAGAGTATGATGTCGAGGACTTCCCTATAGATGGTATGCTTTTAAAATTGTTTTAAAGCTGAATCACAATGTCATTGTACTCTTATCTTGAAAACACCAGTTTATACTCCTGAATGTCATCTTGTTGTGATTTGTTTTTCTGTAGATTCCAGAGACTCTGTGTGTTTATTACAAGGCAAGTTCGAAAATCTTGGAATTTCAGATTTTACATGGTATAAATGGTAAATGGCCTATATTTGTACAGTGCTTTAACTAGTCCCTAAGGACCCCAAAGTACTTTACACATTCAGTCATCCACCCATTCACACAGAATTCACGCACTGGTGATGGCAAGCTACATATACAAATATCAAATACAGTGGGGCAAAAAAGTATTTAGTCAGCCACCGATTGTGCAAGTTCCCCCACTTAAAATGATGACAGAGGTCAGTAATTTGCACCAGAGGTACACTTCAACTGTGAGAGACAGAATGTGAAAAAAAAATCCATGAATTCACATGGTAGGATTTGTAAAGAATTTATTCGTAAATCAGGGTGGAAAATAAGTATTTGGTCAATAACAAAAATACAACTCAATACTTTGTAACATAACCTTTGTTGGCAATAACAGAGGTCAAACGTTTACTATAGGTCTTTACCAGGTTTGCACACACAGTAGCTGGTATTTTGGCCCATTCCTCCATGCAGATCTTCTCAAGAGCAGTGATGTTTTGGGGCTGTCGCCGAGCAACACGGACTTTCAACTCCCGCCACAGATTTTCTATGGGGTTGAGGTCTGGAGACTGGCTAGGCCACTCCAGGACTTTCAAATGCTTCTTACGGAGCCACTCCTTTGTTGCCCAGGCGGTGTGTTTTGGATCATTGTCATGTTGGAAGACCCAGCCTCGTTTCATCTTCAAAGTTCTCACTGATGGAAGGAGGTTTTGGCTCAAAATCTCACGATACTTGGCCCCATTCATTCTGTCCTTAACACGGATCAGTCGTCCTGTCCCCTTGGCAGAAAAACAGCCCCATAGCATGATGTTTCCACCCCCATGCTTCACAGTAGGTATGGTGTTCTTGGGATGCAACTCAGTATTCTTCTTCCTCCAAACACGACGAGTTGAGTTTATACCAAAAAGTTCTACTTTGGTTTCATCTGGCCACATGACATTCTCCCAATCCTCTGCTGTATCATCCATGTGCTCTCTGGCAAACTTCAGACGGGCCTGGACATGCACTGGCTTCAGCAGCGGAACACGTCTGGCACTGCGGGATTTGATTCCCTGCCGTTGTAGTGTGTTACTGATGGTGACCTTTGTTACTTTGGTCCCAGCTCTCTGCAGGTCATTCACCAGGTCCCCCCGTGTGGTTCTGGGATCTTTGCTCACCGTTCTCATGATCATTTTGACCACACGGGATGAGATCTTGCGTGGAGCCCCAGATCGAGGGAGATTATCAGTGGTCTTGTATGTCTTCCATTTTCTGATGATTGCTCCCACAGTTGATTTTTTCACACCAAGCTGCTTGCCTATTGTAGATTCACTCTTCCCAGTCTGGTGCAGGTCTACAATTCTTTTCCTGGTGTCCTTCGAAAGCTCTTTGGTCTTGGCCATGGCGGAGTTTGGAGTCTGACTGGTTGAGGCTGTGGACAGTTGTCTTTTATACAGATGATGAGGTCAAACAGGTGCCATTCATACAGGTAACGAGTGGGGGACAGAAAAGCTTCTTACAGAAGACGTTACAGGTCTGTGAGAGCCAGGGATTTTCCTTGTTTGAGGTGACCAAATACTTATTTTCCACCCTGATTTACGAATAAATTCTTTACAAATCCTACCATGTGAATTCATGGATTTTTTTTTCACATTCTGTCTCTCACAGTTGAAGTGTACCTCTGGTGGAAATTACTGACCTCTGTCATCATTTTAAGTGGGGGAACTTGCACAATCGGTGGCTGACTAAATACTTTTTTGCCCCACTGTATATGTGACAGGCAAAAACTAGCAAACGCTTTTAGCAGTTAGAACAACTTATACTTGAATGCAGAATGTTACACCATCACTTATGGATATATTAGTTTTTCGCCTCTCACTGCTTAAGCCATTAATCTTTCTAGAATTGTTCTTTGAAACAGATATGACCTCACAAAAGATATTAGCTATGCTGTCAGACCTGACGACAGCTGTTAACGAACTCCGTGAGGAGGTCAGAGCCATCCGCCATCCCTGCTGCAATGAATCGGTAGATGCTGGGGTACTGCCTCTGGATTTGCCCTTGCACAACATTGAGGAGCTAAACAATGCAGAGGCAGCTCTTCAATCACAAGAGGCAAATAAGGCAATGGTAAGTATATAAAGGTTATGTATACTTTGTAACTATATAGTGTAATAGCTGTCAGATATGATTTAAATACATAACAACGGCCTGTTGATTAAAACACAAGCACTTGCATACACATTTAAGACATGAGACACGCTAATTCCATCTCTTAAAATGTGTCTATAGGTGAGACGCTTTGCCTTGATTGGAGGGACCACACTGGAGGTGCAAGTCCGCCGTGTAATGGCTTATGCCATTACAAACGAGCTGGCCTCGGTACTAAACTGGGCAGGGAAAAAAAACCAAGGACCAGACAAAGCAAAAAAGGGCATTTAAAGATACAGCGCTCTGCAAATGCATATATGGTAAGTTTTACCGTTTTTTTGCTATATTACTTTTTCTTTCTTAATAACAAGACTTTCATGTCCGGTTAATCTGGAGATGGAGTCTTTGGTCTTTGGCTTGTTTAGTCCTCGGGTTGTAGTTGTACAGCCCGAGGACCCCATGTTTATTTTGTTTTAAAGGATACACGGCACACCATGACTAAGACTTATCACTTTTTCCGCTCATAGCTCTTTGGGAATCAAATGCGGCAGTTTGCAGATTTACGCCTGGTGACTTTCATGTTTATCAGCCTAGGAGTTTACATACTTTCTCCCCGCTGAAGACAGTTAACAAGAGCTTATTCATGTGCTCTAATTCACTTTTTTTGTTTGTGTGTGTGTATTTTTTTCCTAGATGGCCTGACGCAGCAGTTAGGGGCAAACTCTATGTCCGAGTTTGTCTTTGCACAAGCAGTGCAGAAATGGCTCCGATACGCCCCAGATCATTTGGGTGGCGCAGGACGCACATCATGCATCCCCATCCCGGAGTAAAAAATTACAAACTTCTGTGAAACATATAAATGTAAATAGGAAACTGTCTTTTAATAAAGTATTTAGCAAACGAAACATGCCTATTGACCTTTTTTTGTTTATTTTTTTTCTGTTACATCACATGCAATGCTTTCTTATTTTAGGATATTAATATTGAAATGATACATTATGAGACATCCATCCATCCATCCATCTTCATCCGCTTTATCCGGGGCCGGGTCGCGGGGGCAGCAGCCTAAGCAAAGAGGCCCAGACCTCCCTCTCCCCAGCCACCTCCTCCAGCTCATCCGGGGGAACACCAAGGTGTTCCCAGGCCAGCCGAGAGATATAATCTCTCCAACGTGTCCTGGGTCTGCCCCGGGGCCTCCTCCCAGTGGGACATGCCTGGAACACCTCACCCAGGAGGCGCCCAGGGGGCATCCTTACCAGATGCCCAAACCACCTCAGCTGGCTCCTTTCGATGTGGAGCAGCAGCGGCTCTACTCTGAGCCCCTCCCGGATGGCCGAACTTCTCACCCTATCTCTAAGGGAGATGCCAGCCACCCTTCGGAGGAAGCTCATTTCCGCCGCTTGTATCCGCGATCTCGTCCTTTCGGTCACTACCCACAGCTCGTGGCCATAGGTGAGGGTAGGGACGTAGATCGACCGGTAAATTGAGAGCTTCGCTTTTACACTCAGCTCCCTCTTCACCACGACGGACCGGTGCAGCGTCTGCATTACTGCAGCTGCAGCCCCAATCCGTCTGTCGATCTCCGGCTCCCTTCTCCCATCACTCGCGAACAAGACCCCGAGAAGAACCCTTGAACTCCTCCACGTGGGGCAGGACCTCATCCCCGACCCGGAGTGGGCACTCCACCCTTTTCCGGCTGAGAACCATGGCCTCAGATTTGGAGGTGCTGATCCTCATTCCCGCTGCTTCACACTCGGCTGCGAACCGCTCCAGTGCGAGCTGGAGGCCCTCACCCGATGAAGCCAACAGAACCACATCATCCGCAAAGATCAGAGATGAGATCCTGAGGCCACCAAAGCGAAAGCCCTCCGCCACTTGGCTGCGCCTAGAAATCCTGTCCATAAAAATTATGAACAGAACCGGTGACAAAGGGCAGCCCTGGCGGAGCCCATCACCCACCGGGAACGAGTCCGACTTATTGCCGGCAATGCGAACCAAGCTCTTGCAACGGTTGTATAGGGATCGAATGGCCCGTAGCAATGGGCCAGACACCCCATACTCCCGCAACACCTCCCACAAGACACCCCGAGGGACACGGTCGAATGCCTTCTCCAAGTCCACAAAACACATGTAGACTGGTTGGGCAAACTCCCATGCACCCTCAAGTATCCTCGAGAGGATGAAGAGCTGGTCCAGTGTTCCGCGACCAGGACGAAAACCGCATTGTTCCTCCTGCATCAGAGGTTCGACTAGCGGACGAACTCTCCTTTCCAGCACCCTGGCATAGACTTTCCCGGGGAGGCTGAGGAGTGTGATCCCCCTGTAGTTGGAACACACCCCCCGGTCCCCCTTCTTAAAGATGGGGACCACCACCCCGGTCTGCCAATCCACGGGTACTGCCCCTGATCTCCACGCAACATTGCAGAGGCGTGTCAGCCAGGACAGCCCTACAACGTCCAGAGCCTTCAGGAACTCGGGGCGGACCTCATCAACACCAGGGGCTCTGCCACCAAGGAGTTGTTTAACTGCCTCAGTGACCTCGCCCCCAGAAATTGGCGGGTCATTCCCCTCATCCCCAGACTCTGCTTCCTCCTTAGAAGACGCGTCAGTGGGATTGAGGAGGTCCTCGAAGTATTCCTTCCACCGCCTGACAATTTTCTCAGTCTACGTCAGCAGCGCTCCGCCAGCACTATACACAGTGCAGGTAGAGCACCGCTTTCCCCTCCTGAGACGCCTGACGGTTTGCCAGAACCTCTTCGAGGCAGTCCGAAAGTCTTTTTCCATGGCCTCTCCGAACTCCTCCCACACCCGAGTTTTTGCTTCAGCCACTGCCCGAGCCGCATTCCGCTTGGCCTGTCGATTCCTGTCGGCTGCCTCCGGAGTCCCACAGGCTAACCAAGCCCGATAGGACTCCTTCTTCAGCCTGGTGGCTCCCTTCACCTCTGGTGTCCACCATTTGGTTCGGGGATTACCACCACGGCAGGCACCAACCACCCTGCGGCTGCAGCTCAATGCAGCAGCTTCGGCAATGGAGGCGCTGAACATGGTCCATTCGGACTCGATGTCCCCCGCCTCCCTCGGAATGCTGTTGAAGCTCTGCCGGAGGTGTGCGTTGAAGATCTCGCGGACTGGGGCCTCTGCTAGTCGTTCCCAGCACACCCTCACTACGCGTTTAGGTGCACCAGGTCTGTCCAGCGTCCTCCCCCGCCACCTGATCCAACTCACCACCAGGTGGTGATCAGTTGACAGCTCAGCCCCTCTCTTTACCCGAGTGTCCAGAACATATGGTCGCAGGTCTGGTGATACGATTACAAAATCGATCATCGACCTACGGCCTAGAGCGTCCTGGTGCCACGTGCACTTATGGACACTCTTATGTTCGAACAAGGTGTTCGTTATGGCCAAACTGTGATTAGCACAGAAGTCCAATAACAAAGCACCGCTCGGGTTCAGATCAGGGAGGCCGTTCCTCCCAATCACGCCCCTCCAGGTCTCGCTGTCGTTACCCACGTGAGCATTGAAGTCTCCCAGCAGGACAACAGAGTCGCCAGGTGGAGCACCTTCCAGCACCCCCCCCCCCCCCCCCCCCCCCAGGGACTCTGGGAAGGCTGGGTACTCCGAACTGCCATTCGGCGCATAAGCGCAGATGACAGTCAGGACCCGTTCCCCGACCCTAAGGCGCAGGGAACAAACCCTCTCGTCCACCGGGAAAAACCCCAACGTACCGGCAGCAAGCCGAGGGGATATTAGAATACCCACCCCAGCCCGCCGCCTCTCACCAGGGGCAACTCCAGACTGAGACAGAGTCCAGCCCCTCTCCAGGAGACTGGTTCCAGAGCCCAAGCCGTGCGTAGAGGTGAGCCCGACTATATCTAGCCGGTACCTCTCAACCTCACGCACTAACTCAGGCTCCTTCCCCACCAGAGAGGTGACATTCCATGTCCCTATTGCCAGTCTTGGCAGCCGGGGGTCAGTCCGCCAGGGCCTCTGCTCCTGGCCGCCACCCGGCACACAATGCACCCGACCCCTATGGCGCCTACTGCGGGTGGTGGGCCTGCGGGAGGATGGGCCCATGTCTCCTCTTCGGGCTGTGCCCGGCCGGGCCCCATGGACTAAGGCCCGGCCACCAGACGCTCGCCCTCGGGCACCCTCCCCGGGCCTGGCTCCAGGGCGGGGCCCCGGTAACCCTATCCCGGGCAGGGTAAACTGTTCCCTCTGTGTTTTTTTAATAGGGGTCTTCTGAATCGCTCTTTGTCTGGTCCCTCACCCAGGACCAATTTGCCATGGGAGACCCTACCAGGGTGCAAAAGCCCCCAGACAACATAGCCCCTGGGATCCCTGGGACACACAAACCCCTCCACCACGATAAGGTTGCGATTCACGGAGGAGCATTATGAGACTTTTTTTTTTTTTGTTTTTTTTTTTGTTTTGTTTTTTATAAAGGGTGTCCAATTTGAGGAATAAGTACAATTATGTGTTTAGGTGGTTTAAGTATTGATGGAAACATGCAGTAGATTAGTATTGGTTAAAATACCTATAAAGAAAGGTAGATTTCCAGTCATGATTTAACTGTTTTAATAAAAAGCAACTGTGCGAAAGAGGTGGAAAATAGACACCATAGCTCAACAGTGTTTCAATATCAGAATCTGACATTGTTTCAATGTCAACAGTATTAGAAAATATAACATTGAATCAATGTCAGGTTTCAACATTGATTCAACATCAAAAGCTGACGTTGTTTCAAAATTAAAAAAGGGTGCAAGAGTGACGTTAGGTCAACGTCACACTTCAACGTTGATTCAATGACATCACCTGATATTGGCTCAACATTGTTTCAATGTTTCCTTGCTATCTGGGTGGGGCTCGGTCACTCTGGCACAGCTGGCTGCTGGCTGAGCTCACGGGCACGTCCCGTTTAAATCATGCTTTTTATCTGTTTTTGTTTTTTAATGTCTCTGTAAAGAACTTGAGATCACCTTGTTGTTGAATTGTGCGATATAAATAAACTTGCCTTGCATTTTGGCTGCTACCTCAAAGCACACTGTGCGCTGTCGATCTTACGTGCTGCACAATAATATTCAATATTCAGTATTTACAGTTATATTCACATAGATCATGGCAATGATGTTGTTTATTATATTGCTCTCTTTTGTTTGCTTGATGATTGATGGATTTTTTGTCTGTTTGTTTTGTTGGCTTGGACAACTTCCTACCAGACACGTGGAAGTGGAAGCTTCAGTGAAGAAAGATTCCTGCTCCCAGCCGTTCATTGGCTCGGCATTTTAAACCCCTAAAGGGTCACGTGGCCTGTAAATAAACAGGGCAAATAAAAAAAATCACAAGAATAATGCAATACTTTCAGCCAGTTTAGCTTAATACATTAACTTATTCTTGTGTACACAGTAATTCATAAATAAATAATGTATATTATCAATAAAGGTTGATCTAAACAGTTTAACTGCTATGTACAGATAAAGGTTGCATAGCTTTAAAACATTTGCTATCCAGCAAATATCAGTCAAACTCAACACAAAAGGTAACATAACAATCGTTCAAATTGTTTGGACCGGTGATCCAAATCAACTGGCGTTGGTCAAACAGATGCGTGGTAGACGTACGGGACTTTAAAAACTACAAAGAAAGAAACTTCGTGTGTGGAGTTCAGGCTGACATTATGAAACTGTGACATTTGAGCCACTTCCTGTTCTCAGTCCCAGCGTCCTGATCACCGAGGTTTCTGTTGCTCTGATATCTGATATTGATTATATTGGTAAACAGGCTGTAGCATAAACATCAGGTCTGTTCTGAAAACTGGCTTTATTTTTTCAAAGTAAGGGAATATCTGTGGTCTGATACTGCGGGCTCATGGGCTAAGGACTTGGATTGACAAGTCAAGCACAGATGATTGTGTTGTTTCTTATAAAGGCTTGTGTGTGTGTGCCTTCCTGTGTGTGTCCTTGTGTCAGTGGAACTGAATCAGTGTGTTGGAGAAAGTGCTCTTCTGCCACATGACAGCCATATCAAGGATTTTTGATATGAAAGGAAGGTTGGAGATTGGCCTATAATTAGCTAAGACTCCTGGGTCTAGAGATGCTTTTTGAGTAAAGGTTTAACTACAGCCAGCTTGAAGGCCTGTGGTACATAGCTGATTATTAGAGATAGGTTGATCATGGATGTGACTCTGGATCCTGATACAGCTCATCCTGAACTCATCCTGTCTGTCATCACATCATAGTGGTGTGAGGAAGAAACTTCCAGACAACCCAGAGAGATTTTCTCTGTGTGTTTGTGTTTTAGGAGAGCAGGCAGATTTTACTTTGAGGTTCAGGTTAAAGGAAAGACTGAGTGGACTTTAGGAGTGGCCACAGAGTCAATCAACAGGAAGGGAAAAATCACACTGAATCCTCAGAATGGTTTCTGGACTGTATGGCTGAGAAATGGAAATGAGTACAAAGCTCTTGCTGGTCCTTCAGTCTGTCTCTGTCTTCATCCTGGTCCTGAGAAGGTGGGGGTGTTTGTGGATTATGATGAGGGTCTGGTCTCCTTTTATGATGTAGGAGCTGCAGCTCTTTAAAAGTGATGATGAAACTGTGGCACGTGGCCACAACAAGAATTTCTCAGACTAGTGACTGAACTGTGATCCAAACTGAGCTTTAGTTTGAGAAGCATTCAGATCCACATGTGCATCATCCAGGAGCAGCAGCAGCAGCACAAGGAGCAAAGCTGCCTTTGAATCATAGACATAAATGTGTTGTTTTCATTTAGCAGCAGGTTAAAGTGACACATCACTAACACTGAGGGCAAGAAGCTTGAACGCGGAGCTTAACAGCGGGAGAGGATATTTGTTTTTTACGGTGATGTTGTTCAGGACTCGATAATCTATGCAGGGCTGTAAAGTTTTGTCCTTCTTCGCGACAAAAAGAAGCTGGCGGCGACAGGAGAAGATGAGGGGCAAATGAGACCTGCGGTAAGTGACTCGTTGATGACCTTCACGCTCAGACTGGGACAGGCCATATAAGCGACTGGTTGGGAGTGGTGCGCCCGGGAGAAGGTCAATCCTGCAATCATATGACTGGTGGGGAGGAAGCAAACGTGCCCTATCCTTACAAAACACTTGTTTATGGTCATGGTAAATGGGTGGTACTGAGGAGAGGTCTGGCGGCTCGGAGAGCGGGGAATGGTTTAACTCCAAAACAAACTAACCTCTCTTTATTCTCTTAAATAATTGGTCTTCACTATGTTCCTATATAGTAGTATTTTTTTATTAGTATAATATGAAATAAATTCTACATGTGTCAAGTCGTGTGCCAATATTTGCTGTGTAGTAGAACTGAGACAGTAGTCATTACAAAAATTTATTTGAAATGATATTAAAATTCTCAAACAGAAAAACTTTAGACATAAATATATAAAATATTAATATTTACAGAGAGACAGGAATAAAAAGGACCCAGCGTGGAAGATCCTCAGGGAGAAGGAGCAGAAAAATAAGAACATTGTTTCTGCCCTGGAGAGCTTCTGCCTCATCAGAAAACTACTGATAACTCGGGTCCAATGTTTCCAAATTTAACACAGCTGTGCTGTTTTCAAAAACTTGAAATTTCACCAATTCTCTCGTCTGAGGCGGCATGCTGTCCAGAGCATGAACAAGGCTGAGGAGGAAATGCTCCATTGGAGACTGGTGTGGCCTCTTCAGATACTCTAGGATGGCCAGCTCCACCACCGATGGACCGTCCTGGGACCCCTCCCTCGTCCGCCTCGGAGCCGTCCTCCTCTGAGGGCCTGTAAGACACAGCACAAAACACCAAGAAATGAGAAGGCTGCTACTAGATTTTCATTTTCAACATTGGGAAAAAACAGGATATAATCAGATTAGTTATAGATATTTAGTAAAGGTGATCTTAAGGGAATCCCACCGAGTAAAAAGCTATCAGTGCTTGTTGTACATACCTGTGGGTGCATCAGGAGAAGCTGAGGGACTGGGGAGCCAGGAGAAGCAACAGGGGATGCTCTGCCGTAGAATCAGTTGGTTCTATCAAGACAATATTAAATGTTAACAGGTTGAATACAATAATCATAGAGAAAGTATATACAGTGGTCCCTCTTTTATTGCAGCAAGGGTTCTCAGAATAACTAGCCCCTCGCCACGCACATGAACATTGGTCACAGTTCTCACAAGTTGATTCTCAAAGTGCAAACCTTTGTAGATTGCAAAACATAAAAGTATTATTATGCCGCGTTTTGTCTTCATCTGCCACTTTCGTGCGCCTTTTTCCTTCGCGGTGCAGGTGTCTATTTCCGAATGAAGGTCATAGTTATGGTTGTTTTTGTGCTGTTTTTTCTATTGGACGTGATGGTTATCAAAACCAAACATGATAAATTTGGCAAGCGCAGGAGACACGACACAGAGAAGATTTGTCAATCAGGCTGCAGAATGCAATGCTGCACTGTAATAAAAAATCTGCGAAAAAGCGAAGCAGGAACGGATGAACAGCCGGACCACTGTGGGCTGTTTATTAATAAACAATAAAATATATTCCTATATGACAACATGCATAAAAGCAGAACGGTATTTGTACATCAGCGGGAAAATAGCGTTGGCTTGCTAGCTTTTGTGCGGCTTCCTCGGGTCAGTGAACACTTTCAAAAGAGAAATGAATGAACTTACCAGGTTGCCCGATTTCTTCACATATCTTCCTCCAAGCTCGGTCCTTTATATTCCTGTCTCGGTACAGAAAGCAGCTGGTGTCGTACAGCTCCGGGTGGTTTGCTACGACGTTGATTAGCCTTTCCTCCATTGAAGAATGAAGGGCTTTGGCTGGATCTGCCCCTTTGACCTAGGTTACAGCCACGTCACCAGGCTCCTGATTGGTTGTCGCCACGCGAATTGACGCTGGAGTTCAGATTTTTCCAACTGAGCGGTAGACGCAATACGTGCGTATGCACAAAATGCAAAACAAAAAACTGACGTGCGTATTTTTTTTTTCATGCGTCAAATGCACTACTTTGACGCACGTGTTCAATATTTGTTCTCTTCCAAACCCCTGCTGTCTATTGTCAGTTTGATTGTCTACTCAAATAAAAATAAAAGCCTTCTAACATCTGTTTGTTTTTATTCAGGCATAAATGTGTAACAGGGTTTCTATGGTATGATACCCCTTGCCACAAATGTCAGTGCAATGGGGGAAACAGCGCCTGTCACACTCATTTAAACAAAAGAAACTATACATCACAACCCAGCGATCACTTTAGCCTGACAAAGATGATAATTACAGAAAGAAATGCTTTGTTTTCTTAGTGCAGGGTTAGCTTTGACCTTTCCACAGCAAACAAACAGACATGAAATACTTGGAGGTTTTCATATGAACACTGAAACAGACGATCCTGTTGAGTCATTGTGCAGAGATCAGTGAGGAGGGTTATTATGGCAGCAGATCATCAGTGAAACACCACCTTCAGGTACTGAGACCTGCTGTGACTGTCTGATGGAGGCACTCTGTGTTTCTATGCAGGTGTGCTTTAATGCACTGGCAGTGTGCTTGGATCATTGTCATGCTGAAGCTGATGTTTCCAGATGTTCCTGTGTGCTGGCTCAGACTCTGACCTGCAGCTGAAACCATGACAGAGCCTCCCCCGTGCCTCATAGATGGATGCAGACTCTCAGTGTTGGACTACGCAAACTACACTTCACAAAACATCGTCATGAGTTCCCTCTGACTTTTGCTGATGTTGTTTGCAGCGCTGTCGGCCACTGTTTCTTCCTTTTACTTACTTCCGAAAAGAAAGCCTCGTTTCTGCTGTTCAATACTGAACAAATTTAAACTTTTTGAAATTATTGCAAAACACTTATCTGTGTCTGTAATTCAACCTCTGTAACTTTGCTCTGCTTCACTTCAGCAGCATCAGGTAATGTTCAGATTTTGATTCACGGTTTTCTTTCATTTTTGATTTACTGCAAAATATTTTTATAAAATCCAGGCCAGGAAAATCACCTGTATGTTTTTCTGTTTTATCCTCAGACACAAAGGCATCTGCTGTGATGTTTGCACCTTTGATAAAGTCTGGCAAGTGTCAGCTTTATTTTATAGATATAAAAATGTGTAAATGTACTGATGCGTGATCAGAATCGTGGAGTTGATTCTAGAAATCAGTGATGAGCCCTAACAGTTACACAATCATATCAAAACTCTGTCCTGATAGTTTCCACTATCTCTTTTGTATCAGACATACTGAGAAAATATTTGGGATAAATAACCATGAAGAGCCTGTTTCACTAGAATCGTCCACTTGATGGTGCAGTAGAGCAAATGAATCATCACAATGCTTCAAACCATGAATTGACCAGTTGGATGGAAGCTTAGTTCATCACAAACTAAGCTGACCAACACTACTTACCAAGTCCCATTCAGTTATGTTCACAATGTCACCAAGACAAGGACAGGTGGGAAAAACAAAAATACTCTCCAAAGTACAAAAATGGCTTCATGCAGAATTCTGGCTTGTTTTTTAAATATTTTTTTCACTTGTTTAGGCAGCAGCTGCAAGGACTGTGTGCATTTCTCCAAAATAAGGAACAACCCGATTGGGTGTGGCTGGTCACAGGAGTCACGCTGCAGCGTGCCCTTTCATAATAAGGGTCTGAACACATATTTGCCCATTTTACCTGAATTAACATGAAAACACAGTGAATTAGCAAGTTTTTTAACCTTTAACATGTTTTTAAACACAAATTAAAATACTATACCATGAATTACATCATTGCTGATGTTTTTAATGAGTTTTTTAACCATTATGATCTATTTATTGATTATTTATCACCTGTAATAGATTTCTTATGACTGCTTTTACTAACAGGCTTTTATTTATTGACAGCTATGTTTACCAGGGTTACATAGAGCTGCTCAAAGCTCATTCCTGTCTGCAGAGCTCATAGTGCAGGAGGCCAGCTCGTCCACTAGAGGGCGCTGTTACACAGGGACACACTCACATTTACACATTCAAACATTTCACAGTAAAGTGTGAGCAACAGAGACTTTAAAATAGAACCTGAACATTAAAACATAAACACTGATAACACACTGCGGATGTGACGTCACAGTGACACCGAGCACATCTACTGCGGGTGTGGTGCCTGTTATCGGACCCGGAGTTAGCACGATCCCCCAAAAACCCGAAGAGGAGAGTCCTGGCCCCTAGCCCTGCCAGAGTAGCAGAAATGATGAGGATGATGATGCAGCAGCAGCCGTTCTTCTCTGTGTGAGTAGCTTAATGTTGTTAATTTGTAATTTACGTTGAGTAGGCTAACCACATTATTACATTAATGCACGTAAGGTGAACTAGCAAACACCGTCGTAGTTACATGCGGCTGTCTTCTTGTTTGATGGCAGATACTCCCTTCACCCTGGCCAAAAAGGCTAAAATGACCAAAGAAAAAGTGGGAAACAGCTAAACATGACAGGTTTTTGGACAAAGTTTGTGTTTTTCCATTGATTAAGCACTGCTTCCAGCCAAGAGTGATACCATATATGCCCTATAGCTGCAGAAAAGGCTAACATTGTTATCTTTTTACAAAAAAACAGCTGAACATGAGAGGTTTTTGGACAAAGTTTGTGTCCTCTATTCTTTAAGCACCGGTTCGAGCAAAGTTTAAGCACCGGCACCGTTTCAAAAGTACCGGTTTGGTACTGGTATCAGATAAAACCTAAGCGATACCCATCCCTACTCTTTACACTCCACTCAGCACAGGGACATAGAGCAACCAGAACCGACTGTAAATCCAGGATAAAGAGTTTGAGTGAATGTGGTGTTGAAGGTGTGGAGGTGGATCAGAGTGTCAGTGGAGACTCTGTAGAAGGACAGAGTGCCAGCAGGACAGTCCACATACACTGCTACTCTGTTAGAGACAGAGGAGGAGGAGGAGGAGGAGACTGATGTGTGTCTGTTATTGTGACAGACAGAACGAGGAGCACCATCAGAGCAGAACAGACTCCAGGACTGATCATTGAATCCAAACACACAGTCACTGCCTCCTTTCCTTTTGATTCTTCTGTAACTCACTGATATAAAAATGTTTCCTCTCCACTCGACCTCCCAGTAACAGCGACCAGTCAGACCATCTCTACACAGCAGCTGCCAGTAAACATCAAATCTGTCTGGATGATCAGGATATGACTGAACCTCCTCCACATGTGTCACCTTCCTGTTGTTGTCAGACAGTTGGAGGTTTGTGTTTACTGTGTTTGTGTCGATTGTGAGTTGACAGGAATCTGATGGAGAGAACAAACACAATCCAGCTGCAGTTATTGATCCATCATCTGTTCATTGATTGACACTTTGATGATGACTCCTGACATGATGAAGATGGTTGAATGTGTGCTGCTTTGTTTTCATGAATCCCATTAAAAACACACTTACACTTCCTCAGACCTGGTCTCAACCATCGGACTCCAGCAGGCTCCACCCTGAAAGGAGGAGGGGGGTCAGAGCAGCACAGTCAGCATGCACACATGGACATTACATGGCTCTCATACACACACTGTTACACACTGAGCTCAAAGCTCGGCTCCACTGTTTTATTGAAAGAAATCTTAATTTATTTATCAGCACATTTAAAAACAGGTTGAGCCAAAGTGCTGCACATAGTAGAGATAAAATAGGAAACATACACAGTAATTACTATAAAGACTCGTCAGAACTGAAAGCTACAGAGTACAAATGTGTTTCTAACCGGGTTTTAAAAATGTCGAGTGTTGGTGACGACCTGATGTGAAGGGCAACTGTTCCAGAATTTGGCTGCAGCGATCGATAAAGCTCACCTCTGTTTTTACATCTAGTTCTGGTCCGAAGCTACTTATCTGCAGACCTGAGGGCTCGGACTTGGATTATTTTAGTTAAAGAGAGATAAGATGTAGCCAATCCATTCAGATTCAACAGCAGAAAGCACCAAGCAGAACTCTTTGAGCTCATGCACGAGATCAAACTATGATCTCGAGATCTGTGCTAGAAAGACCCATCACCAGCTTTTTCCAGCTTTTTACACTGGGTACCAGTATGTCGTTTGAGAGAGAACTGTGATAGTGCCGTTCCTTCACTTGACCTCAGTCGCTCTCGTCTGCTCCCTCGTAACACAGCTCTTTATTGAGGTTGCATGAATATTCATAAGTTCATTAACATATGACGTCTTACACAGGTATACATGTGAACACAGAGTACCAGTCTGTGCATAGTGTAGGTAGGTGTGTGTGTGTGTGTATGTGTGTTCCAGATGTGACCCTGTGACCCCAAAGCTGGTGCTAAGAGTCCAGCGGTCCCCCTAACAAAGGGCTCTTATACTTAACCAGACACAGAGTAGGTGTCCTCCTATACCATAAATCAGTAAGAGAAGGTACGACCTCTCTCATGACCCCAAGTTGTGTGTGTATGCCAGAGCACTCTGGAAGGCACACACGGTCTTTACAGACTACTAAAGATCAAACCTCTATCATTATGCAATCAATTATAAAACTCTTAGCATATATGAGTAAATATTTCTAAGCATAAATGACAATCAACAATATAAACCTTACAGCTGGTTTTAATAACAGAATTTATTTGTTTCTCAAATGAGAAAGAGCTATCGAGAAACACTCCTAAATCTTTAGCAAACAGAGTCCTGAACTTTTCCAGTGGGCCAAGGTCAACATTATTCGATAATGCTAACTCTTTTCCCTTGCATTATAACAATGTGGGCAGCTAGTGCTAAATAGGCTGCTGTTATTAACTAATGCTAATTTAATGTGAATTAGCATTATGCGCTAATGCTAACACTCTTTACCTTTACTTTATAACAATGTGTTATAATTTAAGGCAAATACGGATTAGAACCTAATGCTCATATTGTTTTCCTTTGCTTTATAACAATGTGAGCAGCTACTGCTAAGTAGACTGCTGTTATTAGCTAATGCTAATTTAATTTGAGTTAGCATTATCCAATAATGCTAACACACATTTGCATTATAACGATGTGAGGAGTTAATGCTAAGTATGCTGCTATTAGCGGCTCATTCTAATTAGGGGTGAATAATTATTACCAGCTAATGCTAATATCGTTTTCCCTTCTCTTTTAACAATGTGAGTAGCTATAGAGATTGACAGACCACGTGACTTTCGTGCATTGCATGCCGGTAACTCGTGGCAAAACAATCCAAGTACCGCATCAAATGCAAGCATTTGCAGCACCGCAAAACGTTCATTCTCCGGTTCCAATACCTTCTTGCTTTTTCTTTGCCCCCCAAAAAAGTTATGAACAAAACGAAGGATAACAATGCCGGTCTGTACAAAGACAGACTTGATGAAAAGTCAAAGAAAAGATAGGAGGAAAAAAATCAAAGGAGTGAAAGGTTTATACCCTTACGAGCACACAGAGTGGACAAAATACGTTAGCGTGCTGCCCAACTTTCACCACACTCATATTTATAATCATACGGTTCTTGGAGTGAGTGCATACACTCATGAAGTTTAGTAACTTCAGGTCACTGCAACAAGCCCAGGTACAGTTTACTGAAGGATGAGTACAGGACCTTGAAATGCACCGTGTAGAACGAAAGACCATCGTACGTATCATAAGTTTACCAGTCTCACAAATCGTCTTCATAAATACACATTCGTTAACCGTTTATTAATAGGACCTTTAAGCTCAACGGTAATTAATTAGTAGTGGAAATAATTTCTGGTTCGCATTACAGAAATGTAGCAGTGACAATAATACTGTATGCTGTAATCGTACTGGGCAATTAGTGATACAAAAAAACCCCTGTTTTATCCTGTGAATAAAAGTATATGTTTTTGTCAATGTACCACGGTAATAACAGAAGCGAAACGCAATATTGTGTCAGGACAATTCACTATTTATGCACAATAAACAAATGAGCATAGCGCTACAATTTCTGTTCAGCACCAGACTTGCAACAACCTATATCACCAATTATGTTATGAAAAATGATGTATTAACTACAACAGAAGACTGACCTTTGTGGAAATGTTTGGAGCAAACTAACCTGTGAGCTGGAGTGTTCTGGGACGTTATATTTGGCCTTTGAATGGCTGTAATCCAGGCCATCCGTCGCCTCTTTTTACTTCGGAAAGATGGCTTGAACAATTTCTCTTCAACGACGTAATCCGATAAAAAAACGATCTCTTTACCCGTCGGCTTCCCGTGGCTGTCATGCGACCGGCTATTGCAGTTAATAATACAACAGCTTCTTGACAGTTTTTTGTGTTTCTTTTTATCGCTGTGTAACTGATTTCAATTGAAAGCCTGCGTGCGCTAGTACCTCTTGCCACGAGTTCCCAGAATTCTTTGCGGTTTTACCCTCGAATGACGTCACATTTTTAATCTCTATTGCTAGGTAGGCTGATGCTAGCAGCTAATGCTAATTTGATGTGAATTAGCATTATACTAGTGAGGAGTTAATGCTAAGTAGACTGCCATTAGTGGCTAATGCTAATTTTAGGTGAATAGGATTTGGCATCTAATGCTAATACCATATTTTCTTGCTTTATAACAATGTGACCAGCTAATGCTAAGTAGGTTGTTGTTATTAGCTAATACTAATTTGAGTTAAATTAGCATTATCTGCTTATGCTAACAATGATTTTTTTCTTACTTTTTAACAATATGAGAAGCTAATGTGAACACTTTTTTTCATTCAGTTTTAACTTTTCCCCTGCGATGTGAAGAGTTAATGCTAAATAGGACGCTATTAATGGCTAATTCTAATTTTTGGTGAATAAGCATTAGCAGCTAATGCTTATACCGTTTTCCTTTGCTTTCGCGTTCGCGATGTCTTCTCGGGCGCTACTCCGGTGCTGATAATTGGCGACTTTCTTGTGTCAGTGATGTAAAAGATGGATTTAATGCGACATGACCGTTCAAACAACAGTCACTTTCTAAAACATCAGATATTTATCGGATTCAGTACCACGTACGAAAGTGACCCAGATCGGGTTTGAAAATATCGGATTTGTGCAGTTCACACTGTCATACCATGATCAGATATGGGTCGCATAGGGTCAGAGAAGTCTGATTTTGTGCACTTCCACCTGCAGTATGAATGTAGCCTAATTCTCATTTTAGATGAAAAAGCATTAGCAGCTAATGCTCATACTGTTTTGCTTTGCTTTGTAAGAATGACAGCAGCTAATGATATGAAGTTAACCGTTATTAACTAATGCTAATTTGATGTGAATTAGCATTGTCCGATAATGGTAAGTCTTTTCCCCTGCATTATAACGATGTCAGGAGTTAATGCTAAGTAGACTGCCATCAGGGGCTAACTCTAATTAGGGGTTATTAATAATTATTAGCAGCTAATGCTAATACCGTTTTCTCTTTCCTCATAACAATTTGGGCAGCTAATGCTAATTTGATATGAATTAGCATTATATTAGTGAGCACTTAATGCTAAGTAGGCTGCCGTTATTAACTAATGTTATTATGATGTGAATTAGCATTATGCGCTGATGCTAATACTGTTTTCCCTTACTTTTTAACAATGTGAGCGGCTAATTCTAAGTACGCTGTTGTAAATAGCTAATGCTAATTTAATGTGAGTTAGCATTATCCAATAATGCACTATTTTCTCTAAACAATGTTTTCTCTTAGCTACTATCCTTTTTAATAGGTAATACTAATACTCTTTTCTGTTACGGGTTAATGCTAAGTAGGCTGCTTTTAGCAGCTTATTCTAATTAGGGTTGAATCAGCCGTAGTAGCTAACGCTAATACCCTTTTCTCTTGTGTTATAATGATGTGACGTTAATGCTAAATGGGCTGCCATGAGCGACTCTTTTCCCTTGCGTTATAACGATATGAAGGGTTAATGCTAAGTAGGCTGCCATTAGCAGCTAAAACTAATTTGAGGTGAATAGTCTATAATATCTAATGCTAATACCCTTTTCTCTTGTGTTATAATGATGTGAGACGTTAATGCTAAATAGGCTGCCATGAGTGACTCTTTTCCCTTGCGTTATAACGATGTGAACAGTTTATCCTAAGTAGGCTACCATTAGCAGCCAATGCTAATACTGTTTTCCCTTGCTTTCAATAACTTGAGCTTCCATTTCCAAATGTTAGCTGCTCCTGCCTGCCTCTTTGTGACACACACAGACTGAAATGATTCACAGTTTTGTTTCATCCTTCTGTCACTGTGGATATACAGCATTGGAAACATACACATGGCTGACACTTTATTAGGTACACAGTGGCACCTATCTCAGGTACACCTGTGACCTAAATGTTCCTGCAAACAGACTCCTTGGAGACCCCCTACATAAATATCCATGTACTATCCAGCTAGACTAGTGTGTCTGTCCCTGAAAATATTCCTGCATGTGTGATTGTTCATGTCTCATCTGCAGGAAACAAACAGGATGTGAGTGAAGGACACAAGAAATGTTTCTAGCTCTTCCTCCTCTATCAGAGGGCCAGAGGGGCCGATGGTGCGATATGGCAGCCTCGCTTCTCTCAGTCTGCCCCAGGGCAGCTGTGGCTACAACTGTAGCTTGCTTCCACCAGTGTGTGAATGTTTGAGTGAATGAATAGTGGAATTGTACAGCGCTTTGAGGGCCCCGAAAAGCACTATATAAATGCAATCCATTATTATTATTATTATTATTATTATTATCATCAGACATTCTCTCCATACCTGAGAGTGTCCAGTCTCCAGCCTGGATCCTTCAGTCCAGCCGACAACAGTTTAATTCCCGAGTACCCTGGATGATTGTAGCTCAGGTCCAGCTCTCTCAGATGGGAGGGGTTGGAGCTCAGAGCTGAGGCCAAAGAAGTACAGCCTTCCTCTGTGATCAGACAGCCTGACAGACTGCAGAAACACAAAACATGTCAAGCTGTTTAACAGAGTAAGGTAACAGCCTCCAACCCCAACCATCAGACAATCGCCTGTGAGCAGCACTTGGTGATGGCGGGAAGGACACAAATCCTCCCAGTGAAAACAGGCTCCAGGAGGAGCATCTACCATGACTGGATGCAGGGTGAGGGGAAAGAGAAGAGATGAGCTCAGAGAGACAAGAACAAAACTCAAACTAAGGAGAGAGAAGACAAAAGTTAAGGACATGCAGTAGTGACTAGGGATGCACCGATACCGATACTGGTATCGGGGCCGATACTGTAAAATGTGTTTGTACTCATACTTGTAAAAGTTATCCGATACCATGAACCGATACTAACTTATTTCATTAATCAGAGGGTGGTTTGTCATTTTTGTTGTAGTTTTTTAGATTGGCCACTAGGGGGACATCCCGCGGTAAACAGCCACAGGGTTAGACGAGTCAGACTGGCAGCTTCAGATAAAAAAAAAGAGAAACTGGAGGCTGCTGTAGCTAGACTAAATAAAATGTCAGCAGTGTGGACCGGAACATCCAACTTTAACTTAGGTTTTGGAAAAGCGATGGAAAAAGGTCAAGAGAAAATCCACGGGCAGTTAAAATGTCAGAGGCTCTGACTCATTTTATCGCTCTGGATGACCAGCCAATGCCAGTCGTGGAAAACAGGATTCTTCTCAGCATACTCGAGCTGTGATATGAAATTCCCAGCCGCCTTGGTTTAACGGCACAGTGGACTGATGATCCACGGGCAGATGGGGAGTTTGTTCGTCAATGCCAAATACTTTCGTTATTTTGTTTGTTTGTTTACAATATGGACACTCTGCAACAATTTAAAAGTTTATTTTATTCTCAAACCTAATTTGTATTTATTTTATTCCAAACAGAAGTGTTTATTTATTAATCTGAAAGCTTGAGACAGTGCCAATAGTTCAGTGATATTTTGTTTAATTACAATGTGGAGACTCTGCAATAATTTAACAGAAGTGCTTATTTTTCACTTGAAATTTTTTGTGCTCATTTTTATTAAGATATTATTTATTATCGGCAGAGAATAAAATAAAGCCTGTCTTCCAATTCATTGCATTTATGCGTGTGTGTGGTAGAAGTACTTTTTTTTGGTACTCTGTATCGGCAATTACTCAGATCCAAGTATCGGTATCGTATCGGTTAGAAAAAGTTGGTATCGTTGCATCCCTAGTAGTGACTAGAGATGGCACGATACCACTTTTTTATGTCCGATACCGATACCGATATCATTAATTTGGATATCTGCCGATACTGATATGAATCTGATATAGTGTGTTTTTTAATCAACAAAACGTTTTTTTAATATCTTGCTGCATTTTGTATAAGTTTATACTCAAGTTTAAATAAATAACAACACTAAAGCTATTCTGTTATACCTGTATGTAAAAAATACACTGCGTCCAAAATATGTCATAGTTCAGCAACACTGATCAATCTAATAAAGTTAAACCTGCTCCATCCTCCCTATTCTGGTATTTTAAAGAGTACTTGCTACCTAACTAATAGGGTAGCAAACTCCCAGCAAAAAAAAAAAAAAAAATAGGGAACCACCCTCCACCTCATGATGCTTAATCGATGTAATCAAATTTAATTTGATGCAGGGGGAAAATGCACAAAAATAAATTATTTTTCAAGAATAATTAAATAGATTCAACATCTTTCTTCAACAGAATTGCAGACTGCACAGATGGTATCTTCCCAAAGGAAAAAGTAGTATAGCTTACTAGGGTATATTAGACTTAACAGTTACTATATACAGTAATGGACTTCTATATATTTTACACAAGATTAAAACTTTGGGTGTAAGAGTCAGATAATTATTTATTAAAAACTAGACATTTTAAATGAGAATAAGAAAGAAAAGTATGTCTTTGTGCCCCCTTTTCCCTGTTCATGCCCTATCGGCCCCCCTGGCTAAACTTTGCTAGATCCACCCCTGCACAGTTGCCAGCCTTCAGCTGCGTAGAAAACGATCCTGGTGTAGAAAGTAATATTAAATAAATTCTAACAACAGCTTATCAAGCTTAAACGTGCTGCTGCTGTTCAGCCGCTGGTTTCCTCTTTCTGGTGATAAGTGGGACAAAAACTAAGAAGAGAGACGGACTCGCGACAGAAAAGCCGATCAGCTGATCATTAAGCTGTTTCACGATTGAAGCAGCAGGAGAGAGAGAGACAGAGAGAGGCAGTCGCTCCAGGTATGGTTGTTAAGCTTAACGTGGGAATGCTTTACAAACATTCAGAGATGAACTTACACACTTGCTTTACTTCTCTCTGGGAAAACGTCCTCATAGATGAAATGCTGGTTTGCTAGCAAGGCTACAAATACACACAGCCGCTCTATCACGTGATGCATACTGCTGCTACGTGCAACGGTTATGAGCCGAGTTACGCCGCGTAGCAAGTTTTGTGAGGTGCTTTTTTGATATTTAATGGATTTTTTACATTTTTTATTTCTCGCCGATATCCGATCCAGTAATTTGGGTCAGTATTGGACCGATACCGATACGTAATATCGGATCGGTCCATCTCCAGTAGTGACATATAAAAGCATCAGGAGTGAAAAGAGGGGAGTGGAGAAGAAAGCAGAGCATCATGGGAAGTCCACCAACAGCCTGAGCCTATAGCAGCATAACTAAGGGATGGTTCAGGGTCACCTGATCCAGCTCTAACTATAAGCTTAGTCAAAAAGGAAAGTTTGAAGCTGATCTTCAAAATAGAGAGGGTGTCTGTCTCCTGAACTCAAACTGGGAACTGCTTCCACACCAAGTCCAACATAGCCAGACTGAGTCGTTAGATTTGTCCAAAGCAAAGTCAGAAAGTCATTATTTGTGTCACATTTTAGTGGAAATGTAGAAAAACTATCCAAAAGTTATTTATAAATCTGATATTAAACAGTTTAAGTGGTGAAAAAAGCTGTAAAGGAAACAGAAAGAGTCACTAAAAGTAAATGGTAAATGGCCTGCATTTCTATAGCGCTTTACTCAGTCCCTAAGGATCCCAAAGCGCTTTACACTACAAAAAGCCTCTTTAGAGGGTCACCAGTTTAAAACTCAGACATTTAAACTGGTAATTTTCCTTCTCTGCTCCATTTCCTCTCTAGACTTCCTGTTCCTAGGAGGGATCTGATTGGCTGAACGTCCTTTTAGCCTTTTGATCATAAAGAACATCAAACAGTCAAATTCAACACTTTAGATGGAAACATGACATTAATGCTACAGACAATCATGAACCTGCTGAATTTATGAACATCAAGAATGCAGCGAGTGGTAAATAAAGATTTGACCTCAGTGTTTCTGTCTATTTCTAACATATTCCTAACATGATAAGCTGCACTTTAGAGCTCTAAAACTGGAACTGACACATATTTAAACACTACATGTTACTCAGTACATTCAGTTCTGACACTCGCCCACAGTCCAACAAAGGAAACATGGAGATCACATCAGTTTGTCATCAAAGTCGAATTATTCCAGAGGGCAATGTTGATACAACTAAAGATATTTGGAAGCAATGTTGAGTCTTCTTATCATCGGAGTACTTCAAGTCTGAAGTATCACTTAAATGCATTGCACGCTGTTGATGGCAGCAAACAAACCACCCAAACAAACAGTGGTGGGAGGCTTGGGCAGACTACGTAGATTCAGCTTGTGGGAGGAGTCTAGATAAACCAAAGAAAGACAAACTAACAAACACCACAGTGAAGTGAGTAGCTACAAACTGCAGGCCAATTAGTGTTGTTGAAGAAGTCGGTCTGAGGAACGTTCTTAGGATCAACAAATGATAGCATGTATGAGCCTCCCTCAAGACGCACCCTCACAAGAAGAATACCTGAGCTGTAGAAAAAGGAGAGACTACCATGCCACGGCGTTACAACGTGCACCAGCTGTTGGTCTCTCTGGAGACTACTGGGCGTGGCTGGGTAACCATGGTTACCTGGGAGTTACAGTACATGATAATAATGACGAGTGGGAGCTGCATTCTATAGCAAACTATTTGTTATGAGGTAATCAGCTGATCTTAGTTTAACCAGAAGCCCTTCACAATATTTGCAAAGCCTTTATTTTGTCCAACTACCATCAGTTCGTCTGTACTGATGGTAACTTAAAGTCCCACTAATGCCGTTTAGTTTGTAGTGTGTATGTAGTAGAAGTACACTACAGTACTCTGATCACTGATAGGATAGATTTATATAGATATACACCTTTGTGTTTAACATTACTGCATTATAGTACTGTGATCTTTGTCCTTATATGTGGTTATATTAGCTATACTGACGTATGCATATAACTGGATATGTAACTTATCTATTCATCTTATTTGTCATGTATTTGTATTGTGTACTTCCTTTTTTTAAGAAACCACACATGTGATCACAGCCACAAGAATCAATCAGTGAAAAAATAAAGTGCCTCAAACTGAACCTTAAGCTCCTTATTCCACACGCTGGAGTCATTTGGCCTTCAGTAGTGTTCTGGCTGACACACCGGAGTGACCAGAGTGCCAAAGAGTGAATCGGACACGCCAATGTCATCCCTGATATCTCCACTACATTTAATCGTCCATCAGCTTGTGGCTGCAGTTAGCCAGTGTGCTAGTTAGCCGGTTCGCTAGTCAGCCAGTGTGCTAGTTAGCTGGGAGCTAACTCACTAGAACATTTGATGCTGTCTAAACTGTGTGAGGAGCTTTCAAGGCTTCTCTGTGTTACTCTCTAGCCTTTATTTAACTCAGTCCTCTCAGTTTTTTCCTCCTTACAAACTAGAAACCCTTCTTTTTCAGCTTCTCCACACCTGAGCTGTGGCTAAGCTACCAGCATGCAGGCCCGGTGTGTCTCACTCAACAGTTACACTCGTCACCCAGACTAACAACACTCCACATGTTTACCACTAGGAGATGCTAAAAGACCACATACAGTGAGATTATCACTAAATGTCTGCTGTGTCTGACGGTGACTTGGGTTTTTACTAACTGGCTACATGAGCAGGATTAGCTGTAGTTCTATCTTTGTAAAAGAGACTCAGCGGCAGATTAGAACCAAACAGAAACATTTCTACTTTTTTTGCAGCACCAGCTGAATGCATGGAGCCTAAACTCTAGTGACAATGAGACACATACAGTGTGACTGCTGTGACTTTACAGCTGGGCCTCATTCACTCACATTAGTCAGATATTACTGATTCTATATCACACTTAAAGCTTTCTGTAAATGAAAGAATCAGTGAAAACGGGGCACTTCAGTAAATTTTAAACACAAACTCTGAACATACCCTGATCAAGACAAGGTTATAGGTTCAGCATCAGTAACCATGGTGATGTAGCCATGTAAAAACAGAGCTAGACAGAGACAGACAAACATGTATGCTCACAAACACATCTCCAGTTAACCCAGCATGCATGTTGTTGGACTGTGGGAGGAAGCAGATTATCTGAAGACAACCTACACAGGCCACATTATCACCCTTATTTACAGAATTATAATTTAATTGGATGATAAAGTAAAGAAAAAAATATTTTAATAAAAAAAAATCATAAATGAACTATTATTCAAGTAAGTAAGTAAAATATATTTATATAGCACATAATCTCGTTTGTATAGAAATGTCTTCAGCTGCTTTTTAAAAGAGTCAGTGGAGTCTAGACAGCGTAAAGACCACAGCAGGGAGTTCCACAGCCTCGGTGCCTGAAAAGCCCGATCCCCACGTGCGTTGAACCGAGTCCGTGGGACCAACAGTGACCTCTGACCTAAAGACCTAAGTGCTCAGGATGAAGCATGAGGTCAGAGAGTCAACAGGTCAGAGATGTACCGAAGAGCTTCACCATGTACAGCTCTAAAAGTTATGAGTATAATGTTAAAATGAACCCTAAAATTTAGTGGCAACCAATGAAGAAAAGCCAAAACTGGAGTAATGTGTGACCTCTTGTTTGTGCCAGTTAAAAGTCTCGCTGCAGCATTCTGTACAGTGTGAAGCTCCAGAGCTGATTTGTTGAGACAAGTAAAAAGACCATTACAATAATCCAAGTGAGAAGGGATAAAAGCATAAAGAATCATCTCAAGTTCTGCCTTTGACACCAGTCTGAGTTTAGAAATGTTTCTTAGATGATAAAAACAGTTTTGAACCAGTTGTTTAGTGTCAGGCGTTGTGTGGAGGCGAGGAAGAAGGAACCCAAACGCTGGACTCACAGGTAGGTGAAGACTGGTGGAGGTTTATTATAAGGAGTGGAGGAACAGAGGGTGAACGGACACTGACTGGCTGGAACACTGAATGGCTGACTGAACTGAGAGAACACGGGGAGGACAACATCACACGAGCATCAATGACACGACAAAGAACGAGTAGAAACAGAAGACTTAAATACACAGACTGATGAGGATGATAATGAGAGACCGGTGAGTACACAGCTGAACATAATCTGGCTAATGGCACGAGACGAGCTGACACAGGAACAAACAGGAAGTGAAAACATTGATGTGGGAAAACCGAAAACACTGGGTCACCGACCCAGGAACCCTGACAGTACCCCCCCCCCCTTCAAAGGACGGCACCCGACGGCCAAAAGAAAAAAAGACCAGACCAGGGCGGGCGGAGGGGGCCCAGGACGGAGGGACGGAGTCCACAGAGAGACAGTTCAGGTGGGCGGCCGCGTGGCCGGCGGCCGAGACGAGACAGTTCAGGTGGGCGGCCGAGACGAGACAGTTCAGGTGGGCGGCCGCGGCCGCGAGGAAGACGGCGGCGGCCGCTGAGCTGGTCCGGTGGGCAACCGCGAGGAAGGCGGCGGCCACTGAGTAGGTCTGGTGGGCGGCCGCGAGGAAGGCGGCGGCCGCTGAGCAGGTCCGGTGGGCGGCGGCGCCGGCGATGACGTCCAGAACGTGGCTGGGGCGACGGTGCGGAAGCTGCAGGACCAGGCGAAGCAGAGGCTGACGCCGAGGCTGAGGCTGGCCCAGGCGAAGCAGAAGCTGAGGCTGGACCAGGCGAAGCTGAAGCTGAAGCTGAGGCTGAGTCTGGACCAGGCGAAGCAGAAGCTGAAGCTGAGGCTGCCTCCGCGGCCGGGCCAGCGGGCGCGGAGGCCCCTGGCTGGAGAGCGGCCGGGCCAGCGGGCGCGGAGGCCCCTGGCTGGAGAGCGGCCGGGCCAGCGGGCGCGGAGGCCCCTGGCTGGCAAGCAGGGGGGCTCACAGCTGGCTCTGGGTGCTGTGGCTGCAGGTCCGGCGACTGAACTGACTGGACGGGAGGCGACTGAACTGACTGGACGGGAGGCGACTGAACTGACTGGACGGCAGGCGCCTGGACTGACTGGACGGGAGGCGACTGGACTGACTGGACGGGAGGCGACTGGACTACAGGGGACTGGTGGATGGGAGGAGACTGGACTACAGGGGACTGGTGGACGGGAGGAGACTGGACGACAGGGGACTGGAGGGCAGGAGGAGACTGGACGACAGGGGACTGGAGGGCAGGAGGAGACTGGACGACAGGGGACTGGAGTGAAGGCTGAAGAGCAGGTGAGTGAACTGACTGGAGTGACCGCTGAACAGCAGGTGAGGGAACTGACTGGAGTGGAAGCTGAACAGCAGGTGAGGGAACTGACTGGAGTGGGGAAGCTAAGGGATGAACAGAGGTTGGCGATGCTAATGGCTGAGCTAATGACAGAGTTACCGAGGGGGATAAGATTGCTGCCTGGGCTAATAAGGCTGGTGCCTGAGCAGGGGACACCTCAGCCAGCCTAACCAGGGACAGTGCGAGGGCGTGAAAGGCTGGATCAGGAGGTGGATGAAGAGGTGTAGTAGTAGGTGAACCGGTTAGCTCTTCCAAGCCTCCAGGGAGGTCAGGCTGGGTTGAGGCTGCCCTCAGCCTGGGCGCTGGGACAGACAGTCTTTGTGGGAGCAGCGCAGAAAAAATCTTCCCAGTCTACATCCTCCAGGAGGGAAACTCCCCATGGATCGGTGGTGGATCTGTTATGTGTTTTATGAGAACAATCAGATGACGGATGTGGAAAACAGTTAGTGGAACTCACCACCGGGAGTTGTTGAAAATAGTCCATATTATGGCGGCGTGTGCGCCGCTTTCTCCGGGAAGAGGAAGCGGCCGGGGTAAACAGCTGAGCCTCTGGCGCGGTAGCCTCCATTGAGCCGAGGTGGGAGGCGTAGCCGCGGTGCCGTGGCGAAGGTGGAGGTCCGGTGAATGAGGCGGCGGGTGTGTTAACGAGGAGCGGAGCGGCAAGAGAGGGAGCGGCCGAAACGCGGCATGAAATGTCCGCTCTCCGCGGCAAATGCTCCGGGGCAGGTGAGGCAGTAGGTGGGGGAACGCGGCGTCTCCGAGGAACCCTGACATTTAGAGAGTTTCTCAAGCAACATTGAACTGTTGAATATAACACCAAAGTTTCTGAGACTTGATTCAATGGAAGGACCAAAAAACTGATCTGCTGCCTAATTTCTGAAGACATGTGATCAGGAGCAATGATCAAAGTTCCTGTTTTATCCGCATTAAACTGGAAAAAGTTGAAGTTTAACAATTGTTTGATTCCTGACAGACAATTATTTAAACAAGAAAATATATAAAACTGAGAATCTTTGAAAGAACAGTATGACTGAATGTCATCAGCGTAGAGATAAGAAATATTATTGTAACGCCTGATAATTTGGCCTAGAGCAGGGGTGGGGAACTCCAGGCCTTGAGGGCCGGTGTCCTGCAGGTTTTAGATCTCACCCTGGGTCAGCACACCTGAATCACATGATTAGTTCATTACCAGGCCTCTGGAGAACTTCAGGACATGTTGAGGAGGAATTTAACCATTTAAATCAGATGCGATAGATCAAGGAAACATCTAAAAACTGCAGGACACCGGCCCTCGAGGCCTGGAGTTGGACACCTGTAGCCTAGAGGACGTATATAAAGCAACAAGAGAATCGGACCTAAAACAGATCCTTGAGGTACCCCAGAAGGCAGCACACATGATTTATACAGACAGTCAAAGATCTCTCAGATAGATACGACTGAAACCATTTTAAAGCAACACCAGGTATCCTGAAAAAGTCCTTCAGCCTATTTATCATGATGCTGTGATCAACAGTATCAAAAGCAGAGGTGAGATCCAACTCGGTGTACTCTCCACAGTCTGCTACCATCAGAATGTCACCACACACTTTAGTTAAGCCATTTCAGTGGAGGACAGTTTACAGAAACCAGACTGGAAAATGTCCAGAACATTGTTTTTCTCCAGAAAGTTGTTTAGTTATTCTGCAACTGTTTTCTCCAAGATCTTTGACACCAATAGTCATTTTGATATTGGCCTGTAACTGCTTGGAAGAGATGGGTCCAAATTTGGTTTCTTTAATATTGGTTCAACAACAGCTTGTTTAAAACTTAGCCAGTATAAAGACAAAATAGAGAAATATTAGACCTGATGGCAGCGACCTTATTTACAAAATAGTTCAAAGATTCATTACAATCAGATTTAGTATAGACTGGTACACGAGGAATATCAGGAGAGACAATTTTCATAATTGTATCAAACAAAACTTTGGGATTGTTCTTTTTTGAAGCTATTAGACTACCCTTTCTGGGTCACAAAATAACCTTTTAAGATATTTTCCAGGCGAGAATGTAGCTGTGTAATGCTCAAATATCTACTTAATTTATCAAAATATCACATATTTGCAAAAGTACTTCCACGTTTTCAGAGAGCTCTGTTATCCACCAGCGCGATAGCTGACTGGGAGGTCAAGGCTTGATAGAGTCCACAAGCACAGCTAACTCCTGGCGTATTCTTTTCAACCCCCCGGCGGTCTTTTGCTACTCAGATTAAGCATGGTATATATATATAGTTAGTTAGTTAGTTATGCTATGGATTGAAAATACCCCCCACACCCCATCCCACCCCTAACGGCTGCACCTCCCGAAGAATTTTGTCTGGGCTCTTATCTCACTTTTTTTATTTCAAACAATCAACAGAAAATTTCACCGACATAGTTTTATGTAAGGTTTTTAAGGCTGTGGTGTTAATTTTGAAGTAACATGAGCCCAGCGGCAGCAGCAACGCTAGGCTAACACAAACTAGCTAGCAAGATTATAAACCTGGTGCTAAACTAAGAGAAGCCACAAAATCAGTTTGAATAAGAGTAAACATTTACTCACCAAGTCAGTGTATCAGGTAAAGACCCACAGCAATGACAACAATAATATCTTGAGCTGAAGCTTCTCCAGGTTTGCTCAACATATTCCACAACAAATGCACCATGAACATGCGGACTGATCAGAGAGGGAGGAGGACGGTAGTGATGTGGCATTTTCAAAACACATCTTTCATCCTTCCGCACTGAGAAGCAAAACGTCCAGCTTACTTAGTTTTTCTAAGTTAAGACAACTCAAATAAATGGAGTTTATCAGTGGTTTTTCATAAAAAGTACTGGTAACTTATTTAAATTGAGTTCTAATAACAAATTGAAAAAAAATTTGAGTTCAGCCTATTTAATATTTTTAATTAAACACAATATTACATTTTACAATGTAACATTCAGAAGTTGCCTCATTGTTCTGACACACAACATAAAACTATCCACTACACTACACGCTAACTTTTTTTCTTCCTTTTGTTCTTTTTTCCCCCCTACACACTAACTACACAACACAACATACTATCCACACACTCCAAATACAGTAAACGTCACAAATCTCTCACATCTCAAAACTCTCTCTCTTGCCATCACTCCTAAAACTTCCCCCTCTTCCTAAACAACCAAATGTAATGTTGCTATATAATTTTTTTTGATTGGTCGACACGGTGCATTTTTCCACCAACAGGAAAGGGATGATTTTGGGGTTTTCTTGCTCATAAGCAGAAAGTGCTTGCTAGCGCTGTCCTTAGAAAGTAAAAGTGACAAAACTACTGAGGAAAAACCACCGCGTATATATTGTTTATCATGACTCTTGTTTACGTGGCCTATCAACACAATTTAAAACTGGTATATATCACCTTGTTGCTTTGTCATCTTGAAGTGGTCATGTGATTGGCTTATCATGACTACTTTATTATTCCTCAGTCAAACAGCAGCACTCATGCAATTGTTTTGCCCCCTTAGCTCCAGGTGTTTTGCCAAAAAGTGACCGTCTGCCAGAAAGTGATAGACATCCGCAGGAGCGCGCACAGCTGCTTAAAGCCATAGCGCCCATATTACTTACAGCTACTTCTGTGCAACTGATATAAGATGTGGTAAGCGTAACACATCTTCAACCATCTGTTTGTTGCGACCGCACCGAATCCAATTCAGGATTTTGATTTCCATCACACTTCCACTGGATGCCGAGCTGCTCTCCTGTTGTGTGATTATCATTAACACAGAACTGGAGGATAAGACCGTGGTTCAGGGGGTTGGGAAGCTCATCTTGTAACCAGAAGGTTGCCGGTACGATCCCCAGCTCTGTCTGTCTTGGTCGTTGTGTCCTTGGGCAAGACACTTCACCTACCGCCTACTGCTGTTGGCCAGTGGGGCCGATGGTGCGATATGGCAGCCTTGCTTCTGACAGTCTGTCCCAGGGCAGCTGTGGCTACAACTGTAGCTTGCCTCCACCAGTGTGTGAATGTGAGAGTAAATGAATAGTGGAATTGAAAGGGCTCTTTGAGGGCCTCTAAAAGCTCTATATAAATGCATAGTGCTGACTGTGCTCATCCTTCCTCCAACCTCTCCTTACCAAAAATAACAACTAAATCAGTATTAGCTCAATAAAATTTCCTGCAGTTAAAGTGCAATACAATGGTGGACATTCACTTTTAAACCTTGTGTAAAACTATAAAACCTAAAAATCTGAGTATTATCCTTTGTGCAAACAGCTCTTGCAGGTTACCCCGGACTTAATAATTAAGATAATAATAATAATAATAAAAATAACCTTTCCTTTAAGCAGCTGTTCAGGCTACTAAATTCATCCCAGAAATAACAAGTGACACCATTAATAGTGGAGCTACCTTTAAAAGGTGAAACTGATGTGACCTATAAGGCTACTGCGGTTACTTCTTATCAGGGTTAGTAGGGAAGACATCTGGATGAGGTAGTTAGTAGTAGGTAGTTAATACCGGGCGAATCCCCTCCCCCACATCGGCACCAGAACCCTGTATTATCTACTGGGTAAGACTGCCTGTTTTATCAAACTATGGTTATTACTACTTATCATTTGCAGCCCAGTGTGCCGCTGGGCTGGGATGAACCACTGGAGCTCGGTCATCCCTTTCTTTCTCTCAAGAAGAAGTGAAATAATTATATTTATTATGTTACGAGTCTAATATTCTTTAAATCAAACGGTAATGAATAAATGAAGCAAGAAGATATGGTGGCTCCAAGTGTTGTAGAAAAAAGATAAACATCTAATTTTGAGAAGTACTGTAAGTACTGCGAATAAAAAAACAGCGAACCAATCAGTTGTCGCGAATATCCTCCAAATTTTATTCCTAAAGAAATCAAATATATATATATATATATATATATATATATATATATATATATATATTTATTTATTATGGGTCCATACTTCAAGACAATTGAAGTATTTTTTTTAAATACACAAAGACATGACATAACAACTTTTAAAAGTAATTCAGAGTCCAATTATCCACTCAAATGTAAATAAAAGTTCATTTGACAGCTGTATAAAGGTTACCTGTTTATACAATAATATAATTCACATTTCAAATGATCATCTGTGGAAAAGTTTGAATCCTGACCTGAGAGTTTCCACTGCATACTGTGAACTCTTTAGTCCAGCAGACAGAAGCTTCAGTCCTGAATCCTGCAGGTCAGAGTTACTCAGGTCCAGCTCTCTCAGACTGGAGGACTGGGAGCTGAGGACTGAGGACAGAGCTTCACAGCTTCTCTCTGACAGGTTACAGCCACTCAGTCTGAAAAATAAAAGACAATCTATAAAACAAATACTCATGTAGAGTTTGTTAATACATTTCAGAACATTAAATCTTGACTTTCTATTTTTAAAGGAAAATTAACATACTAAGATACAACATCATATGGATGAACTTTAATTGATAATTCTAAAAACAAAATGTTTTTTGATCTGACCTCAGAGTATTCAGTTTACAGTTTAAACGTTGTAGTCCGGCAGACAGAAGCTTCACTCCTGAATCCTGTAGCTTTCTGATACTCAGGTCCAACTCTGTCAGACTAGAGGACTGTGAGCTGAGAACTGAGGACAGAGCTTCACAGTTTTCCTCTGAGAGTTCAGAGATGTTAAGTCTGAAGATAAAAACATGAATAAAGATGGTTGTTAAAGTGTAATCAGGGTGCAGTAAAACTTCACTTTAACTTGGAAATGAATAAAAATGCTATGAAACAAGGCTAACTGGATAAAGTTCACCTTTAGTGGTTAAATTGTTGATTACTTTTGTTAGTTGATATGAATAAAAACAAACATAGAAACAAACAGAACTAAACAGAATACAAATTGATCTGACCTCAGAATATTCAGTTTGGCGTGTGGACTCTCCACTGCAGCAGACAGAAGCTTTACTGCTGAAGTCTTCAGGCTGTTGGTACTCAGGTCCAGCTCTCTCAGACTACAGGACTGGGAGCTGATGACTGACAACAGATTTTCACAGCCTTCCTCTGAGACGTTACAGCTGCTCAGTCTGACAGAGAAAGGGAAAAACAAAACAAAAACAAACAAATAATATATGTGATCAAATGAAATTTGTTTATATGTTGAACCTTTTTTTAAATTTTATTGTGAACCTATGAGACTATGTGTGCTACCAATCCAGTGCACATGATTGGTATCTTGATGGTACCTTGCTCAGGGGAACCACAGGGTAGCTGTTTGGTGGATTCGACCCCCGACCTTACAATCATGGGGTGACCACTCTGCCTACTGAGCTAATAATTCTGTGTACACTATCATACACATATTAACTAAAACAATTATTTTAGAAAATATTAGTAATTCAGTAATTATTATGCTCATTACCTGTGGTACTGTGAGGAACACTGGATTTTAAACACTAGCTGTATAAAACTCGTCCTGTTAAAGGTGTGTATAGATGAGCTGAAATGCAGACTTCATGGAGAATGTTTGCTTTCAGGAAATATCTAAGGCAAAGCAGAGATCCATCCAGTCTCTTCCACTAAGCCCACAAAGGGACAGACAACCACTCTCACTCACACCTGCATGAAGTTTAGATCACCAGGTAACCTAACTGCATGTCTTTGAACAGTGGGAGGAAACTGTAGAGGACCCAGAGAGAACCCACTGTAATTCTGTGGGAACACTGGTTATGGCAACCTTATAGTTAGATATTAATACTGTCAAGAAATAGGACTTGAGTGGCAATTCCAATGATGAAGACCGGGTTTTTCCCTCCATACTGGATGAATAAAAGGAAAGCCACAGCAGAGATTTATAATAAAAAAGGAGAGTGTGCACTGAAACCGAGATAAAAAACAAACTCCTTGAGTTGGAGACAAGTGAACAAGCTGAGGATAATAAATCTGTCAGAGGGGCTGAAGGATCAAAGCTCATGTTCTTATTGGCTGGGTCTGGATTGTACTTTGATGAAAATTACAGACAAAAATGTGTGGAGTGAAACATTAAAGCTACCATATATTTAATGAGTGACTGATGATCATTTAATTCACTATTGTTATGTTTTTAACTGTTCTTTGAACTCAGCATTTCTGATTTATTTCCCATGGTTTTAAGATTTTTAGCTATTATAAGATTTTAAGCGATGAGTTTAAGCGATGAGTTGATATTTACTTACAGAGCTTTGTTGGAGGCTTTGACCACTGGCAGCATTCTCAGAAGAGCCTCCTCTGAAGTAGAGTATTTCTTAAAGTCAAACTCATCAAGATCTTCTTCTGATGACAGTAACATGAAGGTCAGAGCTGAGCACTGAGCAGGAGACAGTTTACCCGTGGAAAGACTTCCTGAACTCCCATATTGTTGGATCTCCTCCACTAGAGAACGATCATTCAGTTCAATGAGACAGTGGAACAGATTGATGCTTTTCTCTGCAGACAGACTCTCACTGAGCTTCTCCTTGATGTACTTGACTGTTTCCTGATTGGTCTCTGAGCTACCTCCTGTCTCTGTCAGCAGACCTCGTAGGAAAGTCTGATTGGTCTGCAGTGAAAGACCCAGGAGGAAGCGAAGGAACAAGTCCAGGTGTCCATTTGGACTCTGTAAGGCTTTGTTCACAGCAGTCTGGAAAAAGTGTTTCTCTGCAGATACTTCTTTCTTTGATTCTTGCTTTCTAAATAACACGGATAATTTGGAGCGTTGTTCTTCCAGCAGATTTTTTCCAGAGTTGATGAAGGTCAGATGGACATGAAGAGCAGCCAGAAACTCCTGAACACTCAGGTGGATGAAGCAGAACACCTTGTCCTGGTACAGTCCTCTCTCCTCTTTAAAGATCTGCGTGAACACTCCTGAGTACACTGAGGCTATTCTGATATCGATGCCACACTCTGTCAGGTCTGGTTCATAGAAGATCAGGTTTCCTTTCTGCAGTTGATCAAAAGCCAGTTTTCCCAGAGACTCCATCATCTTCCTGCTCTCTGGACTCCAGTGTGGATCTGTCTCAGCTCCTCCATCATACTTGACCTTCTTCACTTTGGCCTGAACCACCAGGAAGTGGATGTACGTCTCAGTCAGGGTCTTGGGCAGCTCTCCTCCCTCTCTGGTTTCCAGCTCATCCTCCAGAACTGTAGCAGTGATCCAGCAGAAGACTGGGATGTGGCACATGATGTGGAGGCTTCGTGATGTCTTGATGTGGGAGATGATCCTGCTGGCCTGCTCCTCATCTCTGAATCTCTTCCTGAAGTACTCCTCCTTCTGTGGGTCAGTGAACCCTCTGACCTCTGTCACTATGCCAACACAGTCAGGAGGGATCTGATTGGCTGCTGCAGGTCGTGTGGTTATCCAGAGGCAAGCAGAGGGAAGCAGTTTCCCCCTGATGAGGTTTATCAGCAGCACATCCACTGAGGTGGACTTTCTAGGGTCAGTTAGGATTGTAGTTTTGTGGAAGTCCAGAGGAAGTCGACACTCATCCAGACCATCAAAGATGAACACAACCTGGAAGTCTTCAAAGCTGCAGATTCCTGCTTCTTTGGTTTCAGTAAAAAAGTGATGAACAAGTTCCACCAAGCTGAACTTTTCCTCTTTCAGCACATTCAGCTCTCTGAAAGTGAATGGAAAGATGAACTGGATGTCCTGGTTGGCTTTGTCTTCAGCCCAGTCCAGGGTGTATTTCTGTGTTAAGACTGTTTTCCCAATGCCAGCCACTCCCTTTGTCAGCACTGTTCTGATTGGTTCAACTCTTCCAGGTGAGGCTTTAAAGATGTCTTCTTGTCTTATTGTTGTTTCTGGTCTGTCTGGTTTCCTGGATGCTGTTTCAATCTGTCTGACCTCATGTTCATCATTGACGTCTGCAGTCCCTCCCTCTGTGATGTAGAGCTCTGTGTAGATCTGATTCAGAAGGGTTGGGTTTCCTGCTTTAGCAATCCCTTCAAACACACACTGGAACTTTTTCTTCAGAGCTGATTTAAGTTTATGCCGACAACGTCCACTGGGAGTTTCTATAGAAATAAAGAAAAAATATATAATTTAAGTATTTATCAAAGGTACATGACCATTTCTTTCCTGCCCAAAATAAGTGCTTGTGAAGAATCAGGTCAAGATCTTGCAACATTATTAAATGTTTAGTTTTTCCATTAGCTGATATATTTATAGATATCCTCTTACTGCTCAGTAGATGATCAGCCTGCTTATTCAGCTTCATTCTCTTCAGGATGGTTGCTGTGATCTTCACAAATGACTCCTTGCTTGAATTATTATAGTTGAACTTTTTCATTTGTTTTGAATCGTGTTTATGCTCACACTTTTGATATGACTCTAGAAAAACAAACAAAAACATAATAACAGATCTATCACAGCGTTATTAAGCTGTTGCATGGTTTGATGCAAACCATCAAAACAAGTACCTAGAAGTGCAAAAACAGAACCACATTGTTTTGGTTTTGATTGAATTGACCACTGCCTTTGAAACAGTAGATATTAGATATATTAGATATATTAGTAGAACAATATTCTAATATCTTGATCAAATGTCCTAGTGGGCATGAGTGGCACTGAACTTAAATGGTTAAGGTATTATCTGGCAGAGAGAACTTTCTCTGTGAATCTTCTTAGTTCTGATTTATCTGCTGCTTGTCGGTCATGTGGCCTACTAGGGGGTAGCATTTTAAATGGACTGATTCATATATACTCCTTCTCTACTCTCCCAGAACACTCAAGAAACAAAACAGAGGTGAAAATGTTTGGGCCTAGTGGCCTAGTGCATGACTTTTAAGAAGAACCTGTAAAGGAGAGCATTACCCCTGTCTCCTAGCCTCACTCCACTGGCAGCCTGTATATTTTAGAGTTCTTTTTCAAATTGTTATGGTCAGTTTTACATTTTTCACAGATTGGCCCTGCCTTACCTTCTTCACGCCTACACACCTCATCAGTCTCTCAGGTCAGCTAACCAGCTCACTCAGATAGGACCTGGCCATCTCTATCATTGTTCATAAGTTATGGATTAACTTGCTGTTAGATGTTAGAGAGGCCCCTTCACTGTCCACTTCAAAAACACATCTTAAAAAAAGTTTTTATTCTTTCTTACCCAGTGAGACTCCGTCTGTTTTAGTTATTTGATCTTTTTAATTGTTTTTCTTATATCTCATGTATTATTATTTAGTTTCAATGTACAGCACTTTGTGTCACCTATGGCTTTTTTAAAGTGTATTATAAATAAAGATACTATGGTAAGTAACTGCTATTATACTTATTGGCAGCTGTTCATTAACTGGGGCTCAGAGCTTAGTTACACTGCAGAGCTGAAGATACAGAGATACCACATGGAAACAACCTGAGTTCTTATTGGTCAGTTCAGGCGTCATGTGTTTCTACCTTACCAATGGCTCCTGAGACAAACTAAGGAATTATTACCTTGTGATAAACAGGATGAAGATGCCTGGGCTGAGGGTTTCCCTGTTGGAGTAAAGTGCACCATGAATCAGGAACTTTTTGTTTAACAATGAATACATGGCATTGCATGGCTTCAAAATATTCTAAATATAATCTCCAAAAGTTGATTCTGTCCATCTGGATGTAGCGTTATCAGTGGGAGAAACGTTTCGTCACTCATTCAAGTGACTTTTTCAGTCTCAGCTGACTGCAGGTTTCAATCTTATAAACAGTACATTAGGATAATGACTGAAACCAGCCCAGTGAAGGAACAATGGGCTGGGAGGTCAGTTTCTTCATCGTGATTATGCAAATTCTCATGACCATTGACCAAAAACCACTGACCAAAACCCACTGATCAATGGCCACGAGTACCATTCACAGAGAGTTGGGGAATGGCTACAATCACCATTGTAAGATGGTGACAAATGTATAAAACGTTTCTCCCACTGAAAACGCTACATCCAGATGAAAAAAAAATCAACTTTTAGAGATTTACTTACCTGCATGATTGAGCATGCATCAAGATGTCTAAATATAATATTTGTACTCAAACAAAATTAGAAGAGAAAAGACACACAATTGAAGATTCAGACTAAAACAGCCTCAGTTTTCAATCCATAAACTGTGACAGTGTTGTCCTGATACTGCACTGAGTGTTTCATGTCTTTTTTCTCTGACTGACCTTCATTCATCTTCTTTAAAATCAACTCCGCTACCTCCATTACATGGGGAGTAGTGTATGTCTCCACCATAAGATTCACAGTTTCATGACGTCCATCCTTTCTTGCGTTCTCCAGTCGGCTCTTTTTGATGGTTTTCAAATCACCTCTGGGTCCTTTCTCCAAGTACCAGTGGAAAAGTTTCAGCTCCTCTTCTCCCAAATCTTCCAGAATGTTCAGTAACTGCTCCTCAACAGATTTTTCCATCTTTCAACTATAAAACATGAAAGAGAACATGAATCTCATCACATGTCCAATGTATTTACTTATTTAGAATATTTTGAGTTTGAGCAGTTTGAATTCAGGTTTTGTTCTCAGAGCTTTCATTGAGCCATAATGTCTCTTTTTACCTCTTGAGCCCCAGCACCTGGGGCAAAGGGGGTGAACTGCCGTTTAACCTTCCAACTGTCAGGTCTTTTATGCAAATATGGACATGTATGGTATCCACAAAAAGCTCAGAATTCACCCAAAGAATTCACATCCACATCAGCTCACACACACTTTCTACCTTCACCTGCAGAGGAAACACAAATCATTCATGTGCACATCAGCTGAAATCCTCCTTTCCATCATGTGTGCTGTCCAAATACCAGCTGCTTCTTTCCTGCTTCATCTCAGTGTCAACTGGATGCAGTCAGACAGCAGTGTGAGGCAGAGGAAGCTGCCATCACCTGCTCTACTATCAGTCCACTAGATGTAAACTACTAGAGTAAAGTTTTTAAATAATTCTGTTTCTGTGTCACTAAATAACGCTTTTAGGGGAGCACATGGATGTGTAAACTTCAAATATCTGCTTTAAAACACATTTTAAAAATGTATATTTGCTCTGCCAGAAAACATGAAACCAGGTAACCACCAGGACCAAGGAAATATTCATCACACTGACAGTAAATGTAAAGGGCTGTGACGTCTTCACGTATGCTACATCCTCTCTGTGCTCTGAGTGAACTCACAAAGTACAAACTACAAGTACACAAACATGAACGTAGCTCAGAGTGGCGGACACACTTGGCCTCGTTGGTCCAGCTGTGAGTCTGTTACCGTGAACTATGGAGCGGCAGATTTATGCTGGAACTAAGCTGCACACAGCTGATGTTAGCCAGGAAAACATTACACACTGACTTTAATGGAGAGACCGGAAATACAAACACACACAGTTTTTTGTGTGAAGAAATCAAACATGAGCTGAACAAACAGTAAAGTTCCTAAAGACAAACTGTTAAAGGAGGAAACAAAGCAAACTTACAGTTTCTTCACACACCAACAACAAGCTCCACTCCACACCTGGACACTAAACACGGACACACAGGTGAGCTGCTTCCTGGAAGGAGGCGGGACTCCACCTGAAACTCAGCACAGGTGGGAGGGGCTCAGCTCTGTGTGTGCTGATGTGTTAACTTTAAAAATGTGCTGTCTGACTGCTCAGACTGAGTCAGAGTAAAGTTCACATGCTGACGTGTGAAGACATGAAACCTTGTTGTAGCTGCAGGTGTGAACATACTGATCCCAGATCAGCTCTGCTGTATTTGTAACATGAACATTTTTGCTGCAAAGCTTCAAATGTTCAGCATGTTTCTCTGTTTCCAGTCTATAGATCCAGTCACACTTTCTACCTTCACCTGTGCAGTAAAGACAGAGCAGAACTGAAACCAGCCGTCCAATCAGGAAGCAGCATCAACACCTGAGCTTCATTCAGACCATGCGTCCCCAATCCCAGTCCACGAGGGCTGGTGTCCCTGCAGGTTTAAGATATCACCTTGGGTCAACACACCTCAATCACATGATTAGTTCATTACCAGGCATCTGGGGAACTTCAAGACATGTTGAGAAGGTAATTTATCCATTCAAATCATGGATCAAGGACACATCCAAAATCTGCAGGGACACCAGCCCTCGTGAACTGGGATTGGGGACCCCCTGATTCAGACTCTGTTATTGAAGATGTTGTTGGTACAAAGTTCATCTGCTGCTCACATGAATCCTGTGATGAAAGCTTTCTTTCACTGAATGTTTCTTTAAAGCTCATTTCAACCTGTTGAAGTCATGAATGAAAGTGCAGACTGAGAGTGGATCACATGATGTTTAAGGTGTGTCATGTGACATGTTCAGTATTTTCACACATGTCTAGATTGTCCCTGATATCATAACTGCTCAAACACTGATGATTATATCTGAAGAATTATTACTGATGGCAGCAAAGTTTGAATGGAGCTCTCTGTCTGTGCTGATTTGACACCCTCTGGAGGACAAAACACAAACTGCACGATGTTACTGTAACCACCACAGTGACAGGAAGTGTTTTTAAATGACTGAAACATTGAAATGATGCTAACGGCTGTCGTTAGGCTCACTGACAGCAGCTGATGTGTTCATGTCAAACACTGGCTCAGGTCAGACTCCTTCATCCTTCTCCAGCATGAGGTCAACTCAGACCCACAGGTGCTCTGACCTTTGACCTCTTGTACACAGCTGGCTTCATCAGCAGCTCGTTCTCCAAACTCCATTTATAACTCAAACATATTTTCACACAGTTCATTGTTCAGATGAACACGAAGGTACCTGCCTCAGTGCCCATACCTTGGATGTTCAGTGGATGCAGGGGAATTGTTTTATATAGTACACACACACACACACACACACACACACACACATATATATATATATATATATATATATATATATATATATATATATATATATATATTAG
This sequence comes from Neolamprologus brichardi, assembly GCF_056152115.1. Taxonomy (NCBI): domain Eukaryota; kingdom Metazoa; phylum Chordata; class Actinopteri; order Cichliformes; family Cichlidae; genus Neolamprologus; species Neolamprologus brichardi. The sequence goes on along the minus strand of NC_142106.1, from coordinate 53,331,802 downwards.
GGGTGCCACGATACTCGTATCGATATTGAACCGTTCGATACAGTGCTTTCGGTTCAGTACGCATATGTATCGAACAATACAAATTTTTTAATTTACTTTAAAACAACAACTTTTCTTCTGACAATGCTGTCTGTGTTGAGAGCTCAGTGGATCTGCGTTCGACTACTCCGCCTAGGCTGCACTGTCGAGTGCAGATCCACTGAGCGCAGCGCAAGCTAGCAAGACAGAAGCTAAGCTCGTTGCAAAATGGCAAATTGAACCTCCCCCACCCTCATTCAGATCTGGCCTTTGGAACTATTTTGGTCTTCATGTGAAGTATGACCCTGAAGGTAAGCGTGTCATGGAAAAACGTAAAACAGTATGTCGGATGTGCTACGCAATGCTCAATAATATTGGTGGGAACTAGTGCGTTAGCGCAGTTTGCTCGTTAACGTGTTGGCCGTCCAGCCCCACCCACGGGGCGATCCGCAGTAGCTCGTTAACGGAGATTTGCCGTGTTGTGGCGTTAACGTAATTTCAAATTAACACTGGCAGCACTAGTGGGAACACAATGAATATGACTGCACATTTACGCCGACATCATCCTAGTGGAAAGACAAGTGGAAGCAGACAAAAACAACAAGCACGCATGCTACAAACTTTACCCGAGTCATTTAGACAGCCGTTAGCACATTATTCTCCTTATGAGGACCTGATATGTTTAATATGCTGCTGAGAATATAGCCCAGAAGAAGCGTATAGTATAGCTTTTATTTTGGAAAGAGCCATTTCTCTGTAATAAACTCTCTTTTCCAAAGATGAGTGATTCCTCAATCAGATAGATTTATTTTTTTATTACTTTGTTGTTTCAGCAACATTAAATTTAAAAACTGTATGTTTGAGTTAAAATATATATTTTTATATATTTAATAAATGACAAATTAAAAAAAGCATGAACTTTTTCTTTTATCGAAAAAATATCGAACCGTGACACCAAAGTATCGAACCGAACCGTGAATTTTGTGTATCGTTGCACCCCTAATATATATATATATATATATATATATATATATATATGTATATGTATATGTATATACAGTGGGGCAAAAAAGTATTTAGTCAGCCACTGATTGTGCAAGTTCCCCCACTTAAAATGATGACAGAGGTCAGTAATTTGCACCAGAGGTACACTTCAACTGTGAGAGACAGAATGTGAAAAAAAAATCCATGAATTCACATGGTAGGATTTGTAAAGAATTTATTCGTAAATCAGGGTGGAAAATAAGTATTTGGTCAATAACAAAAATACAACTCAATACTTTGTAACATAACCTTTGTTGGCAATAACAGAGGTCAAACGTTTACTATAGGTCTTCACCAGGTTTGCACACACAGTAGCTGGTATTTTGGCCCATTCCTCCATGCAGATCTTCTCAAGAGCAGTGATGTTTTGGGGCTGTCGCCGAGCAACACGGACTTTCAACTCCCGCCACAGATTTTCTATGGGGTTGAGGTCTGGAGACTGGCTAGGCCACTCCAGGACTTTCAAATGCTTCTTACGGAGCCACTCCTTTGTTGCCCGGGCGGTGTGTTTTGGATCATTGTCATGTTGGAAGACCCAGCCTCGTTTCATCTTCAAAGTTCTCACTGATGGAAGGAGGTTTTGGCTCAAAATCTCACGATACTTGGCCCCATTCATTCTGTCCTTAACACGGATCAGTCGTCCTGTCCCCTTGGCAGAAAAACAGCCCCATAGCATGATGTTTCCACCCCCATGCTTCACAGTAGGTATGGTGTTCTTGGGATGCAACTCAGTATTCTTCTTCCTCCAAACACGACGAGTTGAGTTTATACCAAAAAGTTCTACTTTGGTTTCATCTGACCACATGACATTCTCCCAATCCTCTGCTGTATCATCCATGTGCTCTCTGGCAAACTTCAGACGGGCCTGGACATGCACTGGCTTCAGCAGCGGAACACGTCTGGCACTGCGGGATTTGATTCCCTGCCGTTGTAGTGTGTTACTGATGGTGACCTTTGTTACTTTGGTCCCAGCTCTCTGCAGGTCATTCACCAGGTCCCCCCGTGTGGTTCTGGGATCTTTGCTCACCGTTCTCATGATCATTTTGACCACACGGGATGAGATCTTGCGTGGAGCCCCAGATCGAGGGAGATTATCAGTGGTCTTGTATGTCTTCCATTTTCTGATGATTGCTCCCACAGTTGATTTTTTCACACCAAGCTGCTTGCCTATTGTAGATTCACTCTTCCCAGTCTGGTGCAGGTCTACAATTCTTTTCCTGGTGTCCTTCGAAAGCTCTTTGGTCTTGGCCATGGCGGAGTTTGGAGTCTGACTGGTTGAGGCTGTGGACAGGTGTCTTTTATACAGATGATGAGGTCAAACAGGTGCCATTTATACAGGTAACGAGTGGGGGACAGAAAAGCTTCTTACAGAAGACGTTACAGGTCTGTGAGAGCCAGGGATTTTCCTTGTTTGAGGTGACCAAATACTTATTTTCCACCCTGATTTACGAATAAATTCTTTAAAAATCCTACCATGTGAATTCATGGATTTTTTTTTCACATTCTGTCTCTCACAGTTGAAGTGTACCTCTGGTGCAAATTACTGACCTCTGTCATCATTTTAAATGGGGGAACTTGCACAATCGGTGGCTGACTAAATACTTTTTTGCCCCACTGTATATATATATTATATATATATATAGTAATATGTTTGTGCCTGTAGAAGTCTGCCACCAGCTCCTTGGTTTGAACTGATATTAATGTGATGAACACACATTTATGATCACAGTGTACAGACACAGGGCGGTGATTTCATCAGCCCCATAACTGACACATCAGGGATGTTTGTTTCTGGGTCTGAGGTCAAAGGTCAGCTTTGGATCATGTTATTAGTGTTGAATGTGTCACTGCAGAGCTGTCAGTATGTGTGAACTCGTCTTTACTCAGGTTTATAGATTTATTACTTAATGCCAAACAATTCTGATCTCATTTTAAAATGAAACATCGCCATATAATGACTGGATTAACCTGATGGACCTGAGGTCGAGTTTAGGATATGTTGTTCATTTCTCCAAGATATTTCAGATTGGTCGGACCTGATGAGTAGAAAAGTAAGAATTCTCTTTGAATAGTGTTTTTGTTTTTATTCATTGTATTTATTTATTTATTTTATTTTATTTTAAAGATAATTTATGTTGTGTTAAGGTTATTATGGTTGATTGAGGACATGTAATTAGGATTTTGTAGTTAGTGCTTGCTGCTCCTCCCCCGCATGATTACCTGCCACATTTTAACTCCGCCTCTCAGACAGTCATGTCACCTGATCTGCATGTTTTGCTGTACGATGACGTCATCTTGCCGTTGACGAGGAGGGCGAGAAAAACTAGTTTTGTCTTGCAGATGGCGATCTTGCACCGTGGTCTACTCAACTTTTAGCTTGAGTTGGAGTCTATATGAGCAGCTTCCACTCTGGTTTCACTGTTAAATACACTTGTTTGATTACCCTTGTAAATGTTGGAAAATAAACATTTTATTGCAAAATTATTTCTTGGTACATTTTTTTGAGGGTCAAATATCTCGTTTGATTGGAGCTTTAAATCAGTGAAGACATATAATGTAATTTAAAATGTTGATAATGGTTGTAGTGGGCTTGTAATATAAATGTGGTCTGATTAAATGTGACATTAATGGTGACGCTGCATAAAACCCCCAACAGTTCTATTAGTGGGTCTGTGTGATCAGCATGCAGTGGGTTAAGGTAAGGCCTAGTAGTACTGAACTCTAAATCAATATGAAGAAAATGCTCCTACTAATCTGCATATATGTTGATATCAAATCCTTTTCCAGCACATGGATAAATCTCTATAAATCTTTCAATCTGATCAGAATGGGCACAGTGTTGTTATTGGAGCACTCCCTGATGTTTGAAAAGCCAAATGTCCATTTTAAAGTGGTCGTGTGTAGGATTGTGTTTCCTTCCTTTGTGCAGTTCTTACAGTAAACATGTTTGAATGTTTCCTGTTCCCCTGATGCTACTTCCTGTTGGATAAAGTTCGTTTGGAACAACATGTTCTTATAGGTTTCAATCAGGGCAGTGCAGAGAGGTTTAAAGGGGCGGGTGCTCAAAGTTAAAAAGGGGCACATTGAACCAGGCTGAATAACAGCAACACACATTCATCAAGAATCTAATATGGGCAACAACGCAAAGCAAATGTAGCTGATGTTTTACCTGATGGGTACAATGTTGCTGTTGATGGGTTTCTGCTGCTCCTGCTGCTGATAGTGCTGGAGGGCAGGGCTGTGTTGATCTGGGACTGTAGACATTAAAAAGTCCATAGGAGAGATGGTAGCTGATTAAACAAGTATCATGAGATAATAACAAAATGCAAAGATTGGTGACAGCGCTTGGAACCATAAGGCAACAAAAAACTGTGAGAAATAATTTAGGCTCTGCCTGTGAATCACTCTTTGCTTCTTTTCTTCCTTCCATCCCATCTTTTCATATATCACTCTCCACTTGCTGTCTATCTGAGAACAAGGCACAACTTGCTATTGCAATAAACTATAATCTAATTATCCACACCTAACAACTCTTGCACTTAATCTATAATGAAATGATGACAGAAAAATGTTATAGCACTGCCTTTAGTAGCCTCACACAGCTCCTACTGTTTCCTCCTCCTGTCCTTACCAGCCATGAATGAACAATGTTATATCATGATTTATATTTTTTTTAAAAATCCATCTAAATAAAACACACACATGCTCGCACACACAGTGACATTTTAGACCTTCTTCAGAATACTGTATATACTATGGGCATCACGGTGCTGATCCAGAATCCTTACATTATTATTTATTACTAGAGCTACAATAATAAAGCAATGAGGAGGGAGAAGTAATAAATATGAAATAATGTATTTATGATTCCATTTGGTTCACTATCCACTCTGTGCAGGGGCAAAGCTTATTACATTTTTAAACTGTAGAGATACAATAATTTTACTGCTGTAAAATCCAAATTTTGTCTTATTTAAAAGATAAATCTAATATAATCTGCTTCTTAATGTATGTTCTTTAAAATACAGCGTGTGCTTTTTAATATATTATAATTATAATAATGCATAATTATGTGGACATGCATATTAGATCGTTTTTAGTGAAATATAATCCCTCCAGAAAGGCAGGAAAAGCCCGGAAACTTACTTTAAATATGTTCCCTAAAACGGTGACAGAGCTACAGACCCATGACAGCCTTACACAGGTAGCCAGCAGCTATGACCAGCACTACTTGTGCAGTTAATAAAAGGACAGGTAATGTTTGTCACGCTGTTGCACACACAGCACGCTCGTTTGTTTCAGTTCGTCAGTTGCAACAAGACAACTTACCAACTTGTACGTAATAAGCCAATACTCCTGTGTGCTTTACACTACAGTGTACGCTGTACACCTACTTACTGGTTTTGTCGCATCAGTCTTTATCTCTGAGTTAATTTGTGTTTCTCCTACAGCTCCGGACCGCAAAAAATGCGCGTGCTCTTTGTGAGCTCGTTCCCGGCTCGTAACCAGCGCGTTCTGCCGTCAAGGGCGATCATTGGTTAAATGTGATCATGTGACTGATGCAAGCCAGATCCTTTTATTTAGCAAAACTGTGATTAATAGTTAAATATTATTGTTGAGGGGCACAGACAGGACTCCGCACGCACACACACATTAAAAAAATAATAATAATATCAAAAAGTTGCCTCAACAAAAGGGCACTTTGGGCACCAATCAGGAAAGGGGTGGGTGCTCAAGCCTCTGTAGCCCCCCCCCCCCCCCCCCCCCCCTCCCTCTGCACGTGCCTGGTTTCAATGAACTTCAAACTGTGATCCACTTACAAAACTGTCTCATTTTATTGGAACGATCCACATCTGCATCGATTCACGGTACATTTGACATCTTAATACATTTGTACACATGATGAAAGGACAGACGGTGTTTGTGTGTCCTTCTTAAACTTAGTGTGAATGTTTCATCATATAGAACTACTTAGAACAAAGTCTTTGGGAACATTTGGAAAACACGTTTAGGAAAGTAACATCCTGGTAGAACATTTTCTTAAAGCAAAGCAGAGCTGCAACATGACTGTGAGGATTCAGAATAATAAAGTCAGAGTACTTTATTATTATGAAGACTAAAGTGCACCTTAATGCCCCCATTCCTTCATCCACTTCTTGCTCTTGTGCTTGAAATGAGACGCAGACGCAGCAAAAGATTCAACAATGAGCCAATGATCATCAAGTAGTGACTAAAGCAGAGCCCTGATGTTCTGACATTTATCACACAGTTAGAACAAATGTCTGCTGATGACTTCATCTCATGAAATGACTGATAGATGTCAATTCATTGATCAGCTGAGCTGCTGATCTTCTTCTTCATCGTGCACAGAAACATTCAGCTTGTTTCAATCAGTAAATAACTCCCACTACTCTCATTTTGAACTGTTCCCACTCAAAATGCTGTGAGAACAATGATCATTGTAGGACTTCACAAACATCACGTGTTGTTTTCCACATGTAAGATCAGCAAACATACAGAAACTTCCTGTTGCCACACACGGCCTCTAAAATCTCTTCCACGGTTTCTCTCTGAAGTCCACTCTCTGTGTCGGATCCACAGGAAACAACAAGATCTTATTAACATGGTTTTCAATGTGTCTCCTTACAAAAAGTCCAACCAATGAACAAATGTGTATATTTGTGGAGGCCGAACAAAAGCATGACACATTTCTCTGTTTCTATAAACTGGTGTCAAACACAAATATGAAGAGTTTCATTGACAGACTCCAAAATGCCCCCGCAGTGAATCAAAGGGAAATCCTACAGTGTGGCCAGAGAATCTTAATGGCTCCAACATCAACACATCCACAATGTTGGATCCAGTTCTACCTCACAGAGTTACTAAGACACACCCTCTGCCAGCATTACAACAGCTCCACCTGTTTCACCTGCCTCCTCAACACTCTGTACACCTGAAGAGAAAAGAAAGGCTCCAAAAGCTCAAATCTACAAAGGATTCATGAAGTTTCATCCAACAATAACATGTTTGCCTTCCACAGTGTGCTGCTAGACACCACTGTACCTCTGCCATTTCAAAAAGAGCAGCTTGCTAACATTTTGGCTCCAAACACTTTGTGTTTAAGTTCCTAATCTTTGTTTTCTTTGTGAAGCCGACAACATCTGGAGCTTTTTGACTCATAGAAACATCATTTTGTTCTTTAGATGACAGCAGATTGGGACTGAATAATCAATCACTATCAAACCAATAAAGACAAAAATGCTGATTTTACAGGAACTTTGTTGGAGAAGCTGTAAAGACATGAAACTGGTGGAGATCCCAAACCAGTTGATAGTGATGGTTATTCCAAATAAAGCTGTTTTCCATTTGAGATGAAATGACTTTCTGTCCTGATATATAATAGAGATGTTAGTTGTTTTTGAGCCCCTGTATTAAAAGTAGATCCAGTTTAAAGTCAGCTTGAGTTTGATGTCTTTATGTCAAAGCTGCTCATGATGTTGAGCTGCTGATGGAATAAAAACAGTGAAAAATCTCCTCAATATAAAATCATGTAGTCCAGACTTAAATGTAGCCTATTGTTAGCTGAGGTCCACACACAGTGTTTGACAGTGTAAACTGTGTGAAAGGGCTGCTGGTGGAGCTCACTGGGATGAGCAGGTGACCATGTGCCACGAGGTGGAGAGCAGCTGGCCTGGTTTGATTCTGACCCGGGCCACGTCCCCTTTCTCTCTCCCTCTGCTTTGCTGTCACTTATCTTCACTGCTCTGTCCAATAAAGCTGAAAAAGGCCCCAAATCAAAGAAATCTGCCTGCAGCCTCTGAAATGTCTTCTGTTTCCTTCCAGAGGCTGACGGCTTTTTCACCGTCAGCCCATCAGACAGTCCAGCAGCATTTATGATGATGTCATGATTTTGAAGAGACTGCTATGGTGGCCTCCCATGACCCCCAGCCTCATCTACACTGAGATGCAGACATTTGAAAACATTCAGCAGACAGCAAACAACTGAGTAATAGTCCAACACAACAGTCTGTGTACAGACACACACTGACCTTTCATATAGTCAAAGGAGTTAATCAAACACAGCTAGTTGAGTCATTTCTCTGTGAGTCTAAAGTGAATCTAGTATTTGAAAGTCCACTTCCTGTATTTGTTGTTAAAGACTTCTTCAGCTTCTTCTCAAGGACATCAGCTGCTTGTTTGGCAGCAGAGGCAGTTAAGAAGCTTCCAGAAAAACACTGAACAGTGAGTTAACTGTGGCATATGACAAAGTCAGCTTTCTATGTGGAAATGTGTCTGTGTCAACCTTTCAAATGCTAAACTGTTGAATCCAAAACATCAGCGGCTCCTTGGCTGCTCACTTCATGCACTTCTGTCTTTGTGACAGTCCAATGACATCACAGCTGTTTCCACCCCCAGTGTCTCAGGACTGGACACCTTTAAACATGTCGAGGATCAAACAGCCGTCCAGCTAAACATACATGAAACTATCAAAGCTGACAATCATTCCAATAACATCTAATGGTTCATGTATATAGACACAGCACTACAAGGAAATGCCTCTCAGCATCTGGCTGTGGTAACAAATGAGTCCCTGTCCCTGTGAATACCAGAGCGCACACTGTGTCTGAGGAAGATGTGCGGAAGTGCTTCAGGAAGGTGAACGCGCCCAATGCTACTGGTCCGGACGGGTCCTCAAGTCATGCGTGGCTCAGCTGGCTGGAGTGTTTACACACATCTTCAACCTTTCCCTCTCTCTGTCTGTAGTCCCAGCCTGCTTCAAAATGGCCACCATCGTCCCTGTACCCAAATCCTCCACCATCTCCTGATTGAATGACTGGCGACCTGTAGCCCTGACCCCCATCGTAAGCAAATGCTTCGAGAAGGGACTTTGTTTGTTCTGCACTACCCGACTCACTGGACCCTCTACAGTTCGCATACCGCCACAACAGGTCCACTGATGATGCCATAACCCTGACACTACATACTGCCCTGTAACACCTGGAGAAGAGAGACACGTATGTGAGAATGCTGTTTGTAGACTACAGCTCAGCATTCAATACCATCGTTCCCTCGAAGCTGGACAGGAAACTGCAGGATCTAGGACTGAGCAGCTCCCTCTGCAGCTGGATCCTTAACTTCCTGTCTGACAAACGCCAAGTGGTCAGACTGGACAGCATCACCTCATCCCCCATCACACTGAACACTGATGCACCACAGGGGTGTGTACTGAGCCCTCTCCTGTACTCACTCTACACCTACGACTGGACGGCCACTAGCAACTCCAACATCATTGTAAAGTTTGCGGACGACACTACAGTGGTGGGTCTTATCACCAACGGTGATGAGACGGCTTACAGAGAGGAGATCAGCACCCTGACCCATTGGTGTCAAGACAACCATCTCACCCTCAACGTCGCAAAGACAAAGGAGTTTATAGTGGACTTCCGGAGGTCCAGAGAAGTACACACCCCCATCACCATCAACGGCGCTGCTGTGGAGAGAGTGAGCAGCTTCCGCTTCCTTGGTGTACATCTGGCTGAGGATCTTACGTGGTCAGTACACATAAACAAGACAGTGAAGAAGGCGCAGCAGCGCCTCTTCTTTCTCAGGAGACTGAAAAGATTCAGCATGAGCCTCCGCATCCTCAGGACCTTCTATCGCTGTGCCATTGAGAGCATCCTCACTGGATGTATCACCACCTGGTACGGCAACAGCACTGCTTACAACCACAAAGCTCTCCAGAGAGTAGTGCGGTGCTCTGAACGGATAATTGGAGGTGAGCTTCCCTCCCTCCAAGACATCTACAGGAAGCGGTGCCTGAGGAAAGCGGGGAGGATCATCAAGGACTCCAGTCACCCCAGCCATAAACTGTTCAGACTACTTCAACCAGGAAGGAGGTTCTGCAGTATCAGGTCCCGTACCAGCAGACTTAGAGACAGCTTTTTCCATCAGGCCATCAGACTGCTGAACACGTCATAGACACCTCAGCTCCACTACTGGAACTTCAACATTATGCACTCCACACTGTATATAAATGCCACTTGTTTTCCATAATATCCAACTACCAACCTCTGTATATTTTATATATTTATTTTATTTTTACTCTATTTAATTTGTAAAATATGTATACACACACACACACACACACACACACACACACCTACACACACACACACACACAGTATGCAGACATGATTTAGGTGATGATAATATAACGACTGCACATACCCGTGGGATGATTCATGTCCTTTTTCTTACTCTATGCAATGATGAACTTCTTGCTTCAGGACCTTCTTGATGAATTTGTTTTCTAATCCACAGTTTTCTACCTGATCTGTGTGTTTGAAGTAAAATGTGTTACTTCAAATGTAAAAGTTAAACAGACAGAAAGCATCAACGTGGACTTCAATCAATGTTTTGTCTTCATACAGGTCAGCTGTTGCACACAGAGCTCCTGGATTTACACTGTGCCCTGGTTCCTGTGTTTCTGTATGTAGTTTAGTCTAAAGTGGATCCTCCTCATGTACAGACTGAATTATCTGTCCAACAATCAGCATTTCTGATTCATGGATTTCATTTGTTTTTACTTGTTTTGACTGAGATTTCAACATATCTGTGGTGGCATCTGTTCAGTGTTATGGAAGTTTTACAGCACTAATCTCACTTCGCTCTGTAACATAACAGTGAACAATATTACTATTAGAAAGATTATTAGAGAAGCCACAATCAGATGATCCCCTATGAGGTGTCCTTGGTTATAGTGTGAAGTCATCTGAGGGGAGAGAGAAGAAAGAAACACTTCAGTGTTAATGAAAAAGTCATCAGTCTTCTTATGGGAAGAGACCTCCACCAGACCAAGACAGGTAACCATCCAACACGTTCTCATCCCAAAACCTAACATACTGATGCCATGTGACAAATCGATGCTATGTGACTATTAAATTCCGTTCTTTTGAATCTTTTGGCGACAGAGAAAGACTTCCGACTCAGAGTGGTCAAGTTCAAAAAATGATCTTTATTGTACATTTCCGGAAATGGAGAACTGCAGACACGAGCATGTACCACAGTTCTAAAAGCATTGCCAGGCAAAATACGTATACATAGTTCTGCTATAGGTTACACACAGAGGCATTGAAGACAAATATCTCTGTTTAAATAGCAAGTTTAACTAGGCAAGAATTTCAGTAATAAATGCTGGTGTAATTTAATTTTTGATTTTGGTGTGTAATGTGAGAATTGATTAGAGGTTTTAATTGTTTTTCTTTCAGTTTGAGGTCGTATACGCACTTAACAGGGTGCGGTCTACTTCCTCTTTGTGATTCTAAACAGCATGTTTGATGAAAATAGTTTATCAAAAGCATGTTTTGGGTGATTTTTTTTTTTTTTCCCCTCTTTATTTATCGAGTTTTACACATGTAATTTGACATATCAGGCCCAATACAGCAAGCACTAACTGATATAAAGACATATATCAAAACAAATTAGGCCATTAAGATTCGGATGATAACAGTAAAACAGAAAAAAGAAAGAAAAAAAAAAACAAACAAAAAAAAAAATAATAATAATTTAAAAAAAATCAACTCCCTCCCAAAACCATAACAAAAGGGAACCCTGTGGTACAAAAGTTTAATCTGTTGTAAGTGTTTTCAATGAGTTAAAGTAAATGATAAAAGGCTGCCACATCTGTGAGAACTCATTAACATTTCTTCTGAGTCTAAATTTTATTTTCTCCATTTTTAAGAAGAACATAACATCTCCCAGCCAACGTCATCGGGCTGGAGGGTGAGGAGCTTTCCAGGACAGCAAAATTCGATGCCGTGCCAGCAGTGAAGTGAAAGTGATAATATCCAGTTGCTTACGACTAAGGTTCAGGGTGGCGTCCTCAGAAACACCAAAAATGGCAACTAATGGACATGGTTTGAAACATGAGAGAGCACTTCAGAGTAAAAAGTCCAGTATAATTGAAGTGACATGCAGGCAAAAAACATATGAGTTAAATCACAGGGGGACGTGTTGCACCTGTTGCACAGGTCAGAGTGCGTGAAAAGAGGAAGTCTGAGAGAAGAGAGTGTGTGTGTGTCTGGCAGGAAGTGAACAACTTTGCATGCCCATAAAAGGAACTGGTTGATGTGTGGGAAAAAAATATTAAATAAGTGTTTTAGTGTGTTAATACAGGTACCCATGGACTTACTCGACCTCAAAACATAAGTACAGCGGCAAAATGATAGATTAACAGAATTAGGACGACAAACGGGCTTTGGCTTAAACATTTTACAGCTTGACCTCTCATTCTGTCCTCATCCTCAGAAGAAGCTTAAAGGACAGTCAATCTCCTGATGAAGAGAGAAGACAGACACAACATCGTGGACTTGAAGAGTTAACAGCAGGCAAAAGACAGTGCAACTGACCTAAAACACTGAAGGGTCCAGCAGCAGCATGTATGAACACCACTGATGGAACATGAACTTTGAATTACAAGCTGGAAACTTGACAAGTGACATGACTGTGATATTTGCCATGCTGGGACTTAACCTAAAAGAGAAGACTGAAAAGATCAACTGAGAAGAAACAGAGAAGAAGAAACAGCTGAGTTGGGCCTGTGTTTGCTGGAGATTTGAAGGCTACACAGGAAACTGTGAGAAGAGGGACAAGGACCAGTGAGAGGTCAAGCCGGATGAGTTCGAGTGAGAGCGTGTGGGGAATTGGATTGAATATTGAGGCTGAATTGTTGTTGTTGTTAGAAATATCGAGAGCAGGCACGTGCAGGGTGGGGGGTGGGGGGGCTGGAGGGGCTTGAGCACCCTTTCCTGATGGCTGCCCAAAGTGCCCTTTTGTTGAGGCAACTTTTAAAAATTTATTTATTTATTTTATGTGTGTGGGCGTGCGGAGTCCTGTCTGGGCCCCTCAACAATAATATTTAACTATTAATCACAGTTTTGCTAAATAAAAGGATCTGGCTTGCATCAGTCACATGATCACATTTAACCAATGATCGCCTTGACGACAGAACGCGCTGGTTAAGAGCCGGGAACGAGCTCACAAAGAGCACGCGCATTTTTTGCAGTCCGGAGCTGTAGGAGAAACACAAATTAACTCAGAGACAGACTGAAGCGACAAAACCAGTAAGTAGGTGTACAGCGTACACTGTAGTGTAAAGCACACAGGAGTATTAGCTTATTACGTACACGTTGGTAAGTTGTCTTGTGGCAATTGACGAACTAAAACAAATGAGCGTGCACTGTTTGCAACAGCGTGACAAACATTACCTGTCCTTTTATTAACTGCACAAGTAGTGCTGGTCATAGCTGCTAGCTCACTGGGTAAGGCTGTCATGGGTCTGTAGCTCTGTCACCGTTTTAGTGAACATATTTAGTTTTAAAGTAAGTTTCCGGGCTTTTCCTTCCTTTCTGGGGGGATTAAATTTCACTAAAAAACAATCTAATATGCATGTCCACATAATTATGCATAATTATAATATTTTAAAAAACACACGCTGTATTTTAAAGAACACACAGAAGCAGATTATATTAGATTTATATTTTAAATAAGACAAAATTTGGATTTTACAGCAGTAAAATTATTGTATCTCTACCAGGCACGTGCAGATGGGGGGGGCTAGAGGGGCTTGAGCACCCGCCCCTTTCCTGATGGGTGCCCAAAGTGCCCTTTTGTTGAGGCAACTTTTTAAAAAAAATATTATTAATTTTTTTTTTTATGTGTGTGTGCGTGCGGAGTCCTGTCTGTGCCCCTCAACAATAATATTTAACTATTAATCACAGTTTTGCTAAATAAAAGGATCTGGCTTGCATCAGTCACATGATCACATTTAACCAATGATCGCCCTTGACGGCAGAACGCGCTGGTTACGAGCCGGGAACGAGCTCACAAAGAGCACGCGCATTTTTTGCGGTCCGGAGCTGTAGGAGAAACACAAATTAACTCAGAGACACAGACTGATGCGACAAAACCAGTAAGTAGGTGTACAGCGTACACTGTAGTGTATAGCACACAGTATTAGCTTATTACGTACACGTTGGTATGTTGAAACAAACGAGCATGCTGTGTGTGCAACAGCGTGACAAACATTACCTGTCCTTTTATTAACTGCACAAGTAGTGCTGGTCACAGCTGCTGGCTACCTGTGTAAGGCTGTCATGGGTCTGTAGCTCTGTCACCGTTTTAGGGAACATATTTATTTTTAAAGTAAGTTTCCGGGCTTTTCCTGCCTTTCTGGAGGGATTATATTTCACTAAAAACGATCTAATATGCATGTCCACATAATTATGCATTATTATAATTATAATATATTAAAAAACACACGCTGTATTTTAAAGAACATACATTAAGAAGCAGATTATATTAGATTTATATTTTAAATAAGACAAAATTTGGTTTTTACAGCAGTAAAATTATTGTATCTCTACAGTTTAAAAATGTAATAAGCTTTGCCCCTGCACAGAGTGGATAGTGAAACAAATGGAATCATCATAAATACATTATTTCATATTTATTACTTCCCCCTCCTCATTGCTTTATTATTTTAGCTCTAGTAATAAATAATAATGTAAGGATTCTGGATCAGCACCGTGATGCCCATAGTATATACAGTATTCTGAAGAAGGTCTAAAATGTCACTGTGTGTGCGTGTATGTGTTTGTTTTATTTAGATGGATTTAAAAAAAATTATTACTCATGATATAACATTGTCCAGACATGGCTGGTAAGGACAGGAGGAGGAAACAGTAGGAGCAGTGTGAGGCTGTGTGGATAATTAGATTATAGTTTATTGCAATAGCAAGTTGTGCCTTGTTCTCAGACAAACAGCAAGTGGAGAGTGATGGAAGGAAGAAGAGAAGCAAAGAGTGATTCACAGGCAGAGCCTAAATTATTTCTCACAGTTTTTTGTTTCCTTATGGTTCCAAGCGCTGTCACCAATCTTTGCATTTTGTTATTATCTCATGATACTTGTTTAATCAGCTACCATCTCTCCTATGGACTTTTTAATGTCTACAGTTTCAGATCAGCACAGCCCTGTCCTCCAGCACTATCAGCAGCAGCAGCAGCAGCAACCCCTCAACAGCAACATTGTACCCATCAGGTAAAACATCGGCTACGTTTGCTTTGCCTTGTTGCCCATATTAGATTCTTGATGAATGTGTATTGTTGTTATTCAGCCTGGTTGAATGTGCCCCTTTTTAACTTTGAGCACCCGCCCCTTTAAACCTCTCTGCACGGCTCTGATCTCTACAGTTTAAAAATGTAATAAGCTTTGCCCCTGCACAGAGTGGATAGTGAAACAAATGGAATCATCATAATGGCATTATTTCATATTTATTACTTCCCCCTCCTCATTGCTTTATTATTGTAGCTCTAGTAATAAATAATAATGTAAGGATTCTGAATCAGCACCGTGATGCCCATAGTATATACAGTATTCTAAAGAAGGTCTAAAATGTCACTGTGTGTGCATGCAGGCTGCTAAAGGCAGTGCTATAACATTTTTCTGTCATCATTTTATCATAGATTAAGTGCAAGAGTTGTTAGGTGTGGATTTTTAAATTATAGTTTATTGCAATAGCAAGTTGTGCCTTGTTCTCACTTAGAAAGCAAGTGGAGAGTGATATATGAAATGATGGGATGGAAGAAGAGAAGCAAAGAGTGATTCACAGGCAGAGCCGAGTTTATTTCTCACAGTTTTTTGTTGCCTTATGGTTCCAAGTGCTGTCACCAATCTATGCATTTTGTTATTATCTCATGATACTTGTTTAATCAGCTACCATCTCTCCTATGGACTTTTTAATGTCTACAGTCTCAGATCAACACAGCCCTGCCCTCCAGCACTATCAGCAGCAGGAGCAGCAGCAACCCCTCAACAGCAACATTGTACCCATCAGGTAAAACATAGGCTACATTTGCTTTGCCTTGTCGCCACCTCACAACAGTGATATAGTATGATGCGATCCCATATTAGATTCTTGATGAATGTGTATTGTTGTTATTCAGCCTGGTTGAATGTGCCCCTTTTTAACTTTGAGCACCCGCCCCTTTAAACGTCTCTGCACGGCCCTGATCCAGAGCATCATAACAGAAAGGTAATTTAAAAAAAAAAAAAAAGGAGAGAGAGAAAGAAATACATAAACTAATAATTACATGAATGAATAGAAAACACACAGACACAAATTGTTACATGTGAAATTATTTTTGGAGAGAATCAGAAGTGAGACAGTTTGAATCCACAGCTCAGTGCAAATATGCAGGAATTAAACCTGATTATAAAAAAAAAATCGAGGCAACGAAGACCAGCTTACACTCAATATTAATATGAATACAAATATATAGACACAACGGAGACACGCTTACATTCATGAATGTGAATACATGACATAAATTGGTGTTTCTGGCCAGAGAGAGAGAGAAGCAAGTTATAGGTTAACATCACTGGAAACGTTCAGGCCAAGTTTCTG
The DNA here is from genome assembly GCF_056152115.1 of Neolamprologus brichardi. Lineage (NCBI taxonomy): Eukaryota > Metazoa > Chordata > Actinopteri > Cichliformes > Cichlidae > Neolamprologus > Neolamprologus brichardi. The sequence goes on along the minus strand of NC_142106.1, from coordinate 53,315,276 downwards.
GTTGAATTGTTTACAGTGTCATGTGTCACTAAACCTGACAAGTGAGCTCTCGCTCCTCACTGAAGACGAGGAATGTAGCTCCAAAGAGCAATAACATGGCAGTTAAAGAGAGACAGTGGAGAATGCAGGACAAAACGGAAAGAGAACTGCCTGTTACTGGACTGTTGAAGTGGGAGAGGACAACGGAGTGAGAGGAGTAGGTGAGAGCACAGAGGAATGCTGTTGTTTAATGTAGAAAATCAAAATTTGGGTTAGCAAACCTGGGGAAAAGAAAACTCACTGCTTAAGTGGGAAAATTGTGAAGGAGTCTGAAACACTGCAAAAAGAAACATATACAAAATCACACACACAAAAAGAAAATGTATTAACCTTACAAAGACAAGAGAGCTCATGAAGAGTAGAAAGCATCTTCAGCATGTGAGTCTGTTTATCATCTTGTCCAAGTTGCTTAGTGTGATGAGAAAGTGATACAAAGACCATTGGACTCATAGCAAAGTAGTTAAAAAATGATCCAATTATAGCAGAGAAATGTGTAGGAAAGGCAGCTTTGAGAACATGCCCTGGTGGATCTGCAGCTCCACAGACATCAATTAAACCTGACTAATAACACACATGCAATGAAAATCAGCTTGTTATCTTTCATCAGTGTTAAAATAGTGTGAATTTAACACACTTAAACCCTGAAGTTGAGGAATAACTCAGGGAAGCTCATGACAATAGAGTGATTTTTGTGAAAAGGAAAAAGTAATTAAACCTTAAAGTAGTTTTTAGAATAGTGAATTAGGAGTGCTCCTGTACAGATTGATCAAAACAAGTGATTACTGTAGAAAGAAAATAAAAATAATTCAATAATGTGGTGATGGTTAAATATGCATTTCTCTTGTCACGGCAACTTCTTGAGATATGACTCAGTATGCAAATGAGTTGAATGACTGGGGACAGGAAAAGAAAAAGAAGAACTTGAGTTTCCTGTCTGACTGGATGAGTGAAGCTTGCACTGAAAGAGACACTGTGACTGTGTGAGAAGAAAGGCTTGGTAACAGACAGGATAATTAAATAAAGTGGTCAGGTCTGTGACTAAGTGCAGTAGTCCAGATTTGAAAAAGAAATTTAGAATTTAGTGATGATAGAGTGTTATAACGTCTTTAGAAAGGGCTTAATGAGAATATAAATGGTGTGCAAAACTGTGCGGCTTTTAACAAGATTTTCTGTGTATTTAGCAGGTGAGACTATGTCAGTTGACGTCAGACTGTCAGGACGCTTAAGAATCTGAGGCCACTGATATGATGTGGGCAAAATGAACAGAGGGGGTGATTTTAAGGCTGATTTCAGACTATGTAAGTATTAGTTAAACCAAAAGTAGGTCAAAACTTTTGTGGCCCTGAAGTTCTAATCCCCATAACATATTGATAGATTAATAAACAAAACGTGTCTGTGATGAAGATTTTTGAGGTTGTTGTTTTAGTGATGGGTTGATTCTGACAGTTGGGTTTGGCTTGTTTTCTTATTTCAATAGAGGGAGTTTTATTAATCATGGACATGGTTAGAACTGGGCCCTTTAACATTGTAACAGTGCACTTAAGAGAAAACCTGTCAGGTGATTAAGGGTAGGATGAATAAATGTTGACAAACAATTCACCACGCTGGCAAGAGAAATGGGAAAGCAAGGCTTTGCTTTGCTTTGCTTTGCTTTGTTTTTGCCATGAGCAGGAGGAGCGGAAGACTTAATTTTGGGGATGCTGATTTTGCGTTGCTGATGTTTGCTTTGAGAAAATTTTGTTTTATTGACTGGGTTTAGATTATGGTATTACATTATATAGTGGGGAAAATACCAAATTCTAAAGGGGAGAAAATGTTGGATGTTACTCATGTTACTATTAACAAAAGCAGGCCACTGTAGAAGTCAATTAAATTTGATAGAGGAAAAATAATTACAACCTAGACTTTTCATATAAAAATGCAGTTATAGAATAACAAAGACTTGTCCAAGTGACCAAGGTTTTTTCCCTTTCAAACAGTAAATTATTAAAAGAGCTGGTACTGGAGGGAGACAGGAGCAAAGCAACAAAAGCGTATATATTTTGGGTAAGTCTGATAAAGTAAAATAAAATGTACCATTACATTAAGAGGAGCAGGAAACAAAAGGGAGAAAAGTCCTGACGGTGGATCACACTAGGACTGAGGACCTGATTGAGTGTGCCACCGGGTTCAGTGACAGTAACCTCTGGCTGGACTGGGTGGCTCAAAATGCTAAAGAACAACATGTATCTGATTGTGTTGCCTGTGCTTCAGCTAGACCACGTTTGTTCACGGAGCCCGCACCACTGTATCCAGAGGACAAGTGCGGCTATGACTGCATGTTGCGGATGACTAGAGAAGTGGTGAGTACTGGTAACTGGACTATCTTGTCCAGCTTATTTCCCCTAATTCACAAGCAAACGCAAGTAGGACCATTCATGCCCAAACGAAACAACTACACATGCTTTAAATTCTCAACGGATACGGTAAAGTACAAGTTGGGAGAGATTGACCCAAGTTGGTGCTCTGTCACACTCACGGGGAGAACCACAAACAATGTAAGCCAAACAAACACTTTAATTGGAACATGGGCGAGAAGTGGGCTCTATTATTATTGTGGACGTAACACCCTTTTGGTTCGTGCCCATATGGGAAGTGAAGGGACGTGCGCAATGGTGTGACTTGGAGCTCCACTCATGCTAATCGGGAACAAAGTAAAAGCCATACCACAATGCAACACACGCACATTGGCGGCCAGACGTAAGAGAAACATTTTGGCAAAGAGAGGGACACAGGGGATACATGCTTATGACCCTAGAATGAACTTGCCTACCTGGATTGACTCAATAGGAGTGCCCAGGGGAGTTCCAGATGAGTATAAACTAGTGGACCAAATAGCTTCAGGATTTGAACGTATGTTCATATGGATAACTCCAAATAAGAATGTTGATCGCATAAACTATGTCCATTATAATGTGCTGAGACTCTCTAACCTGACCAGAGATGCCATGGAGGGGTTCGCAGAACAGTTGGGTCCGACCTCGCTGATGGGAGTGCAAAATCGAATGGCCCTAGACATGTTGTTGGCAGAGAAAGGGGGCGTGTGTGCCATGTTTGGAGCAGTGTGTTGTACCTTGATCCCCAACAACACTGCTCCAGATGGCTCAGTAACCCAAGCACTGGAGGGGCTGAAAACTCTGTCTAAAACCATGCATGAACACTCGGGAATTGACAATCTGCTGGACAGCTGGATGACCTCAGTGTTTGGGAAATGGAAGGGGTTGGTTATGTCTGCAATATTTTCTACTGCCGCTTTTTAGGGATACTGGTCACCTGCGCTTGTTGTCTCATTCCTTGTGCCAGAGGACTGCTGGAAAAGGTAATAACGAGGGCAGTGGACCCCGGAACGGTGGTTCCAGTGGCCATGATGCCATTGATGGACTTAGAAGCGGCCGAATGGGCCGAGGAGTGACACAACACGAAGTGTGGTGACCTTTCTTTTTGAAAGGTCAAGAGAGGGAATGTGGGAATAAAGAAAATACTTTACTGCTACAATATAGCCTTCATCATTAACATTGCATTAAAATGTTTATTAAAGCTACTGGCATTAGACTAAAACTTTTATTAAAGGTGCAGCTATAATCATTGTATACACACGTTGCATATTGTGCTCAAGTGTTGATGCTCAGTCTATTCAAGGTCTTAAGCTTCGTTGAGCGCGATGTCCCGATGATCTATTGTGTAAGTGACTTGGAGCAGCAGAAGATTAAACCGCAAACACGCTTACAAACACAAATTATTTAAACATAGGCCAGGCCGAGGACCTGGAATTCATTTAGCTTCTAACTGCATTTGAGCTGCCTAGTAACAAGTGACAGAAGAAGAGTCAAGAAATTGTAAGTCCCCAGGAATCATCTGGAAGGTGAAACAAATTGCCATGTATGGAAGAATGTGACAGAAAGAGGAACGTCCCTGTCTGTTTTTATGCTGATATGGTGATGGTGTATATCTTACCCTGCGTGTGTTTAATAAAATTAAAAGTGTTGCTCACACACATAAAGAACATTGAGATTAAGTAAATTAAGATTAAGTAAAGATTAAGTAAAGTTAATATAAAGGATAGAGCCCAGAACATGATATTTTGAACCAACTTTGAATAATTAAGGGAACAATAGATGAACACAGTAGATTATTGAGGTGTAGCAGAGAGAGGCGTTTTGTTTTCTATCCTTTACAGGAGAAGATTTCAGGACCACAGTGACCACATTGGTGGCGAGAATCCTGGAAGCCCCAGACCGAACGGAACCAACCAGAGAAAGGGGAACCCAAAAAGAAGCACAGAGCACAGAGAACCATAGTTCCAGAAAATGTGTTGTTTAGGAGATTAAAAGCTTGTTAGACACATGTTAAATGTGAGCATAAAAGTAATGAAGAGTAATGAGAGGGACTTTAGGAATAGTTGCAGGATTTCTATGTTATGTAAATTGCCGAAACACAGTGTTCAGGCCGGATATGCTCTTCCCGTTAAAGGGGGCGAAGAAACCAGGACTAAGTTTTAAAGATGAAACGGGTTAACTCTATAGAGGATGTTTCCAAAGACTGACAAAATAATCTAGGATCTTTTACCAGAAAAGCTAATTGTATCTTTTTGGAGTTTACAGTGAGCACAGAGGGAAGTCAGAAGTGGGTTTAAATTGGGATTCTGGGTAAAAAAGGGGGTGTAGGAAGTAGATTTAGGACATTTCACATTTCACAGGTGCTGTCTTAGAGCTTGATTTATTTGTTGTGGATAGAAGTAATTATGACGGAATAAAAAGGAAACATTGAAAACATACAACCCGTTGAGGGGACAGATAGGGTTGGGCAATTGAAAGGTTTCATTTTGTTTAGCATAATCTCTTTTGTTATATTTTAGCCTTTTAACATGCAAGTAAACTTAATGGGATAAATTAGGAATTATGTCGTGTTTCTTAGGAAATACGAAAAGGGGGAGAACTGTCATGTAATTAATATATTCTTAGTGCCTATTTTCTGATTATATTGTTTTATGTACTTTAATAATGAAGGTTTGTAAAGCAAGGCCACTTTTGACTCACAAACTAAGTGCTCAGCCAGACTGAAAAACAGGAAGTTAGTGTAGAAATATACAAGCATATTAATAAATACGGGAAGCCAGAAAGAAAAAGAGAAACTTGTACCATATAAGGAGATGTTGAAACTGTGTGATGTGTAAAGTACCAAAATAACACCTATATGAGACACATTTTTAGATTCTAATGTTAGAGATTCTGCAACTGCAGAGACATCTTCCCTCTGACCCCTCCCCAAACCGTCAAACCCTCCTACCCACCTCGACATACAAACTCTGTGTGACTTCATGTGTTCTGTTGATGTTTACATGATCGAAATAACTTGAACACAAACACAAACAAACAAAGAGGAAGAACGCACCGGAAGGAAAAAACTACAAGTCCCAGCATCCTCTGTGTTTAGGGAGCAGTTGTGAAAGTGAAAGTATTGAGCCTCCGTTCAGAGCAGCAGGAGGAGGAAGGTGGAGCTGAGGCAGGTGAGTGTTAACATGAATATGTTTCTTCTCATGACATAAAATAATTCCCCGCTGTTCGTGTCTGTGGGTGAAATGTGAGGCCGGTCGGCTCCTCTGAGCTGGTTTCCTGTAAGTAGAGAGGAAGTGAGTTTAGCTGAGCCTCCGTTTAGTGTGAGAGAGCAGGAGGAGAGTGAGAGCTGTGCTGAGGCAGGGTGAGTGTTAACACCGCTCTGACATTACTGTGTCTCTGTGGCGGGAACAACAGGCTCCGTCAGTGGAGGCAAAAATAATCAGACTTTGGTTTTTCAAAGGAAACAACTTTATGTCGGAAGTTCCCGCACGCTCATTGGATAACGATGTGTCAATCTCAGGTTATTAGCCAATGAGTGTGCGGATTCACAGAAAGACCCGCCTTTATCACGGGACTTTAAAAACTACAATGACTACAGAAACTCCGTGAGTGGAGTTCAGGGTGACATGACTAAAGCAAATCTTTCAAATAATCCCACCATCAACGGGATGATGTCTCCTTTACTTTCTTTAAGTTAAACTTAAAGAAATCCAGACGCTTTTCTTGGAATGTTGGTTTCAGTGTTTAGTCTCATTCACACACTCCGTCAGACTCTTCACACACACTGATTTGCTGACATAAACACACTCCTGTGTGCTTTCTTGGCTTCACACACACACTGAGGACCATCTACAGACTGTGAGCTCCGTCTTCTTTGTCTTTGGAGCCGAACTCTGACAAAGTTAGGAACAAAACTTTCTCCAGCGTGTGAACTTTCCTCCTAGACTCAGTCTGAGCAGTCAGACCACATATTTCAGAAGCAGCACATGAAGGTGTGGCTCACACACACACAGGTGAAGGAAACAGCTGCAGTATTAAAAACTGCTTCACTGTCTACAAATATATGAACTGAATGTTTCTTTCAGGCTGTAAAAACCTTATTTATCCTCCATTACAGTCCTGCATTCAGAATATTACTCCTGTTATATTAGTACATGTATTTTATTCTGATGAACACATGAAACTCTGAGCTGGATTGAATCCATTGAATCAGAGTCCAGGACTCAGACTAAACACACTGAATGTGTCCTGAGCTCGGCCGCTGTTCCACAGTAACTGCTGTCAGAGTCACTGTTACTGAGTTAGCTTAGCTAGCAGAGCAGCTAGCAGTTAGAGTATGAACTCTGTAAGCAGTCAGCTCGGTCCTGGACATTGTTACTGACATAAAGCTGCTCTCTGCAGCCATGTTTGACCTGCTGCTTTGTAGGACTACAGTAATGGAGGATTTGGAGGCTGAACTCGGCTCTGTGAAAATTTTTGTAGTGAACTGATGAAAGCTGCGTCTCAGATGGATGTTAGTCCAACACATCAGACACGACCTCTGCAGCTCTCAGTTGATGTGCACATGAATGATTTGTGTTTCCTCTGCAGGTGAAGGTAGAAAGTGTGTGTGAGCTGATGTGAATTGAGCAGCATGGATCAGTGTGAGGACAGAGAGGAGGGAGTCCCTCCCTCTAAAAGCACTCTGTGTGGGGAACATGAGAGCCAGATCAAAGCTCAGAGGTGAGATGACCATCTCTAACTGTCCATGACTCTTCTCCATGTCACAGCTCAGCACTCACATCACTGCTCCATCATTATTCACACTCATACCTCTGTGTGTGTTGTTTTAAAGCCCAGAGCTGTGGGGCGTACCAGGCTCAGCTGGACATAACCCTGAAACTAATCCAGAACCTGGACCTGAACCCAGCTGTGTTTCCTTAAAGAGCAACGACTCGAAGGAAATTATTGTAAACTTTAACAAAAGACTGTTATGTGACAAAGAGTAAGTACATTATTTTTAAGAGTTTTAGATTGTTCATCATGTATTTAATTTAATATTTCCAGTTTTTCCTTCCTATCTCATAAAGCTGTTACATTTATTCTTTTTCTTTTAGGATCAATAAGAGGCCAGAATCTCCTGGACCTGAACCCAGCTGTGTTTCCTTAAAGAGCAACGAGTCGAAGGATGTTGGTCTAAACTTTAAAGGCTGTTCTTCTGCTGCTGAGAGGTAATGTGTGTCTAGATGTTGTTCCTGACTCTGTATTTTTGAATAAATCCTCATGTTTAATATCAGCTCAGCTCTTTTTCACACACATTTCAATGTTGGTATGTGAAGCGGTGTGTGTTGGAGTGTTTCCACAAACACAGCAGTCAGAGTGGAAAGAGTGGATGTTGTAGGAGGTGTTTGTGTAGTGAAGAGGCTGAGTGTTTGTAGGACTCCAGCTGCTTCAGCAGGTGTCTCCTTTGTGCTTTGCTTCAAACACAGTGTAGGGAGGAGCTTCCACTCAGGTGTTTCAAGTGTTGCTGGATGGAGGAGGACAAATAGTTTTTCCCTTCAGTGACACTTCAGCAGCTCAATGTTCTGGGGAGATGTTTGTCTTTATGAAGGTTTATGGATTATTGTTCTTACTTTGGTTAAACTGAGCAATACATTTTCCATCTAACATTTAAAGTAAATTTCCAGGTGAAAGATCTGCAGCTGCAGCCTCTGTGATGTTTCACAGTCTGAAAGTAACAAATTCAACCAGAGTTCAAACAAAGGCTTAATATACGTGTGTATTTGATATAATGCCAACAAGTAGAAATAGGTGTTCTTACAGGTCTTAATCATAGAGCTCTGATAAGTCAGGTGACTTTCACAGTCAGCAATTTTGCTGCCTTTTATTTTATATTGGCCTTTTTAAAGCCCTTCAAATACTCTCACATCCATACAGAGCTTTTAACACCAAACTCCTTTTTCAGTCCTTCTCCTGTCACACACGATCACACGACTGATTTGTCTGCAGCAGCTGTGTTACTGCTAGTATTTTATTATGTGTGTAATCACCTCATATTGTTCCTATGGTTTAGTTTGACTTCCTTCTGCAAACTCAGCTGCTCTGTTGCTGATACACGTCTCCATGAATATGATTGATCAGATGCTGCCAACACCATGTGTTTCATGTGAACGCTCAGCTGAAACCCTGGGTTGACTTATCGAGTTAATAACAAGCTTCACGTGACTGTGAATGCTAAAGTGAATCCAGATAAAGGAAAGAGACCCTGCTAATGTTGGACTCACTTCTTAGTGTAGATCCCAGGAGGAAGTTCAACATAGCCAGCCATTCTTTGTGCTAGCTCGACCAAACCTGAGTCCACAGTGCAGGATAATGATTATCATCTGTCTCTGTCAAGGACATTTAAAATCCACAAAGAACAAAAATAATTATATTTGATCATTAAAAATCTCTTTTCAATTAAAAAAGCATGAGCACACTGGTGGATTACAGAAAAATGAAAAATCGTTAACAGTAAAGTTAATTTAGACATAAACAAAGTGTCAAACATACTTAAGTAGAAGGACTGATGTTTGTGTTAAAATACCCTCTTAAAACTGAAATAATTATTCAACTTTCTCCAAAAGTTGATTCTGTTCATCTGGACGTAGCGTTTTGTGGGAGAAATATTTCGTCTCTCATCCTTCAGTCTCAGCTGACTGCAGGTTTCAATCTTTTAAACAGGACATTTGCATAATGACTGAAACCAGCCCACTGAAGGAACAACGGGCTGGGAGGTCAGTTCCTTAATCTTAATTATGCAAATACTCATGACCATTGATCAACAACCACTGATCAATGTCCACTGATCAATGGTCATGAGTCCCATTCACAGAGAGTTGTGGAACGGCTGCAATCACAGCATTGTAAGATGGTGACAGCCCTCAAACCAGCGTTCCTCCCTGTCCAGGATGTGAACATCCTCATCATTGAAAGAGTGTCCACTGGCCTGTAGGTGTAAATAGACGGCAAAGTCCTGGCCTGACGAGGTGGCTCTTCTGTGTTGTGCCATCCGCTTCGCCAGAGGTTGTTGGGTTTCCCCGATGTCTAAATCGTGACAATCCTCCTGACACTTAACAGCGTACACTATGTTACTCTGTTTGTGTCGGGGGACCCCATCCTTGTGGTGGACCAGTTTTTGGCTCAGCGTGTTTTGGGGTTTAAAAGCCACAGAGACCCGGTGTTTCGAAAAAATGCGACTCAGCTGCTCCGATACTCCTAATACATACGGGATAGCTACAGGTTTTCACTTAGGCAGCGGTTGTCCTTCTCTCCTGGATCGGCTGGAGCTTTCGTTAGGCGCCTTTCCAGCTTTGACAAAAGTCCAGCTGGGATAACCACATTTACGCTACGTCCAGATGAACAGAATCAACTTTTGGAGATTTACTTTCCTGGATGATTGAGAATGCATCAAGACGTTCCTCCTAAAGTGTTATTCAGTGTTGTGACAGTCAGCTGCTTCAGCTGCTGCTGGGATGGGCTGTGGCAAAGAGAACAGAGAAAATCAAAATCAGAGTTTTTCTCTGAATTAAAAGCAAGGAAACAACAATATATTCTACATGGTGAAACTGATGGTTTCTGGTGTTTGGGTCTGTTTTTCTGTATTTATGCAGATAAAGTGTAAACTCAGATGAATTATACCATCAAATGTTAAAGGAAAATATCACGATGAGTGTCTGTGAGCTGAGAAGGACGTGAAGCGAGCCGTTTATCCCAGAGCTGAAGCTGCTCTGTGTGCAGAGATGAGCTCAGATTCCTGCTGTGATTGATCAACAGTCACAGAAATGTAGACTTGTAGTTATTACTGCAGTATGGTCACAGCAGATACTGATAAACATGTATTATGAGGATGGATGATCAAGTTTCTCACTCTCTCCTTTAAATCTCAGTTTTTTTCTTCTTCACAGTTTAACTGTTAATTTATTAATGAATGACACTGAAAGAGTTTCTGTTATATTTCCCCTTGAACATCACCTTATTAGGGCGGCATTAGGAAATAGCCCCCCTCCAAAGAATGAATAAATGAATGATTATAATAATAAAATGATTAAAAAGCAGAGATCAGAGTGGTAGAATGGTCAAACATGGATCCACGGGTGGTTCAACTGCATTTGGTGACGTGACTAAAGCAAATCTTTCAAATAATCCCACCATCAACGGGATGTTGTCTCCTTTACTACGGTTACTTTACTTGGTCACCGTGTGAATTTCTTTGAAATGAACAAAATTCTTTTATTTGTTGGTTGTTGCATATTTAACCTCTACAGTGAGGAAAGGAGGAGATGAGGCCTCAACAATGTTGGGTTGTAGCTGTGGTTCAGGTTAGAGTGAGTGTCCATGGAATAAATGTAAGTCAGTGAACTGGAAACATGACTGTGTTAAAACGTTTTTCCCTTTTTATAATGAGTCTAATCAAAGGTGTACAGAAGTATCTCCACTTTGACTTTTCTGTGTCACCATCAGAGCTTCTGCACAGTGTGGAGAAAGATCCAGAACCAGAGCTGGACTGCAGACAGCCAGTCAGAGCAGATGTGTACAAAGTAAGAGTGAACATCTGTCTGCTGATGGACTCATTTCTGAAAACTGGACTTCTTGTGTTGTTCAGACATTGAAGAGTTTTCTTTTTCTTTAGTCTCATTGTTTTTCTTTCTTTCAGCAGATATTGGTCTGCAGGAGGTTTTAGATGAACATAAGGTCAGTCTGAGGAGGAGATGTGAACGTGTGACTGAAGGAAGTGATGAAACAGGAAGTGATGAAACAGGAAGTAGAACCCTCCTCAACAGGATCTACACTGAGCTCTACATCACAGAGGGACAGAGTGAAGAGGTTCATACCCAACATGAGGTGAGACAGCTGGAGACAGCTTCCAAAATGGACGCCCTCCATGACGCTACAATCAGGTGCCAGGACATCTTTAAAGCCTTACCTGACCAACAGAGACCCATCAGAGTGGTTCTGACCAACGGCGTGGCTGGTGTTGGAAAAACCTTCTCAGTGCAGAAGTTCACTCTGGACTGGGCGGAGGGCTTGGAGAACCAACATGTCAGTGTGGTGGTTCTGCTTTCATTCAGGGAGCTGAACCTGATCAGAGATGAGCAGTACAGTCTTCTGGAGCTGCTCCATGTTTTCCATCCAACATTACAGAAGGTCACAGCAGAGAAGCTGGCTGTCTCTCAGCTTTTGTTCATCTTTGACGGCCTAGATGAAAGCAGACTTTCATTGGATTTCACCAACAGGAAGCTGCTTTCTGATGTCACACAGAAGTCATCAGTCAGCCAGCTGCTGACAAACCTCATCCAGGGGAATCTGCTTCCCTCGGCTCTCGTCTGGATAACTTCCCGACCTGCAGCAGCCAATCAGCTCCCTCCTACATGTGTTGACAGGCTAACAGAAGTACGAGGCTTCACTGACGCCCAGAAGGAGGAGTACTTCAGGAGGAGATTCAGTGATGAAGAGCTGTCCAGCAGAATCATCTCCCACATGAAGACATCCAGGAGCCTCCACATCATGTGTAGTATCCCAGTCTTCTGCTGGATCACTGCTACAGTTCTGGAGCACATGTTGACTACAGAGCAGAGAGGAGAGCTGCCCAAGACCCTGACTGACATGTACTCACACTTCCTGCTGGTTCAGACAAAGAGGAAGGAGAACAAGTACCATGAGGGACATGAGACCAGTCCACAGGAGCTGACGGAGGCTGACAGGGAAGTTCTTCTAAAGCTGGGGAGGCTGGCGTTTGAACATCTGGAGAAAGGAAACATCATGTTCTACCAAGAAGACCTGAAGCAGTGTGGTCTGGATGTGACAGAGGCCTCGGTGTACTCAGGAGTTTGTACAGAGATCTTCAAAAGAGAGTGTGTGATCTTCCAGAAACCAGTCTACTGCTTTGTTCATCTGAGCATTCAGGAGTTTCTGGCTGCAGTCTACATGTTCCACTGTTTTACCAACAGGAAGACAGAGGTGCTGAAGAACCTTCTTGGACAAACTTATTGGAAATCATCTCTGGATGATTTCCTGAACAGAACCATGTATAAATCCCTCAAGAGTAAAAATGGCCACCTGGACCTGTTTGTTCGCTTCCTTCATGGCCTCTGTCTGGAGTCCAACCAGAGACTCTTAGTAGGTCTGCTGGGTCAGGCAGAGAACAGTCAAGGAACAATCCAGAGAGTCATCAACAACCTGAAGGAGATGAACAGATATGAAATCTCTCCTGACAGAAGCATCAACATCTTCCACTGTCTGATGGAGATGAACGACCTCTCGTTATTTAAGGAGATTCAAGAGTTCCTGAAGTCAGAGAAGGAACTCTCTGAGATCCAGTGCTCAGCTCTGGCCTTCATGCTGCAGATGTCAGAGGAGGTTCTGGATGAGTTGGACCTGCAAAAGTACAACACATCAAGGCAGGGACAACAGAGACTGATTCCAGCTGTGAGGAGCTGCAGAAAGGCTCGGTGAGTCCAGATGTGATCATTAACATCATTGATCAGTGTAGGTTAGTATTTTAATTTTGAAAATAAAATCAGATTGTAACCACAAAGTGTTTGTGTCTGTACGCTGCAACCTTCCACACCATTCCTTTATTGTACAGACTCAGCAGCAGCTCCATGGATCCCAAATCCAAGTGTGTCACATCCATGCAGTCACAACTGTTTCCACCATGTTTCCACTGATATTAATCCTGTTCAATGACACGTTTCATATCAGTGAATATGTTCTTTAGGACGTCCACTGACATATTTAAGTGTCCTACTGGAAATCACTCAAATCATCCATGAAATCCATGAAAAATCCTTTTAGTGTTTCTAACTTCACCCTCTGTCCTCTCTCTCTCTCCATCCTCCTCACTGCTTCTTTCACTGATAATCACACAAACATTGCATTCATCTAAAAAATAACACTATAATATCATCTGATGATCATTATTATAAGAGCAGGATCCATATTTGATATCAGAGTAACACACTGCTTGGTTATGTGCAGTCATCATCAGTGACTGTGGGTCAAACAGAAGCTCTCTGATTGGTTGCTGACCTTGGTCACCTGTCCACTCTCACCTGTTTGTGTTTTCTCTCTCTTTGCTGTCTCCATCCTCTCTCTCCTTTCTCTCCCTCTCTGTCTTTGTACCATCACTCAGGTCCAATGGAAACAGTGACATTTACAAACCAATCAAAGACAAACTGATCCATGACAGGTTATAACAATATTCAAAGTGAATACAGGCTGCTGCTGGACACAGACAGGTAACATCATTTTGACTTGCTGTCACCTGGATCTGGACTCATAAACACTGAAGCCCTGAACAGGAATACAAATCATTTTCTGCCAACTAGCGACACACCAGCAGATAATGGCTCAGAAAGCTACAATGAGCCAATCATTTCTGTGTTTAGTTCCCCTGAAATCAGATCTGATATCAGCAGCTCTGAGTTCATTCATCATTATTGTCCAGTGATGAGATTTCTGCTCCGTTTGGTAACAGTCAGCAGGTTTTTCCTGCGTGTGGACGTGAACAGTCGTACCTGACAGCAGGTAGCAAACAGAGATCATCTTTCCAGCTGGAACTCTTCACTGAGCTGAACTCATTCAAAATGTTCTGGAGTCAGATTCAAAACAGGAAACAGTCCAAATGTGTGTCTTCAATCTGACTCTGGATCAGATCTCAGTGACAGACTGTGGACATTATGGAAGCCTAAATGTGACTCTTCCTCCTTCATCTGCAGATTAAAGCCAAACAAAGATTCTCATTAAAAGTCTGCAGGTCTGAGAGAGACTCAATCGTTGTGTCATGTCAAACACAGTAAGAGGAGCTGAAGCACAGATGTGAAGAGCAGTTTCATCAGATTATGACCTCACTCTGTTTTGTCTTCATATACATTCAGTCTGTGTTTATAATGCAGATTTTCTGCTTTTATAATAACAAATTTGATATTTTCTATCATCACAGACTGACTGAGTGTCGACTCTCAGAGTCTCACTGTGAAGTTGTGGCCTCAGCTCTGAAGTCCAACCCCTCCCCTATGACAGAACTGGACATGAGTAGAAATTATGACCTCAAGGATTCAGGGATGAAGCTTCTGTGTGCTGGACTGGAGAGTCCAAACTGTCGGCTGGAGACTCTGAGGTGAGTTCACTGACTGTGGCTGTTGTTGTTTTTCTATATTTCATGTCTTTGATTGATGTCTGAAACTTTCTTTAGTTCCTAAATGTTCAGGATGTGTCTGAAGACAAATGTGAAAAAGTTTGAGTGCTTTCAGAAATGTTGTCTTTCCAAACGACTGAACAACAGTTTTTCCTTTTGGCTCCAAACAGAAGTGACAGACTTGAGCAGGGTTCATTTAAAGGCTGACAGAAGCGGAGTGGTGACGGGGAGATGTTTGACAGGACAGTGTTTCAGCCTCCACAGGTTCATGTTGTGCTCCATCAGTCAGTGAAGATGAAGTCAGTGCTGATGAGGCTGTAGAGTGTGTGAGGGATGTGAATGAGGATGATGAATATCTGATGATAGCAGATAAAAACATGCTGCAGAGACTTTGAGCCATACAGGGCACACAGTGTGTGTACAGAACAGCTGAAATCATTATGGAGGCCTCACTGGAATATGGAAGTATCACAGTACAGCTTCAGTGAAGCATTAAAGTGTCTGATTTGAAATGAGAAATGAAGCAGCCAGAGCTTTTTCATGAGTGGAAATCCACTGTGACTGTGAGCTGCTGCTACAGCCTCCACATTAGCCAGCAGCTCATCCTGCTCAACATTTGCTCACCAACTTTAATGGAAGTGTGATGTTTTCAGCTGGAGTGATGGTCAGGGTGGCCTCCCTCTCGTCTTCTTCCCCTCTTCCTCTTTCATTTGTAAAGCCACTTCTGCTGCTTTCATTCATTTGGAAGACCTGTAGCTGAGTTTGGGAGAGACTAACAGCCTCGGCAGCAGAGGGGAGAAAGGCTGTAACACCACCACTTTACTCTGTTCTACCTGTCACATCATTTTATCAGGAAACAAATATGCTCATGTTTTTACTATGTTTGTCTTGAAGATGTAAGAAGATCACATGGTGCTTTTTATTATTGTGTTGGTTTGTTTCCTGTCTCTTGGATGGAGCCCAGCTGTGCGTGGCCCCTGGGCCTGTGGTCAGAGTGTGTGCTGGATAATCCGGCCCAGGATGAGGCCAAACTGACATGGGATGAAATGTCATTTAAAAACAACCAAAACTTTGTTCTGTCTTTTCTATGTTATACTGTAGACTTTCTTTGATACTGTGTCCAAAAGGAGCAGCTTTTACTTTGAAGGGGATGCGTCTCTGTTTCCTCTTCAGTTTGGATGATGGAAGCAAATTAGTGTGTGATGTTCTTTCAGTGTTGCACTTTGTAGACGGTCCCTGAGCACTGGTCTCACAGCCAGCTGCACATAGAGACCAGTGTTGTTAGTCCAGGTCAGAAGATGACTTGTTGGAATGAAAATGAGCTTGTAGTTTGTCTGCTTTAATAATGTGACTGGAAAAAGGTGTTGGACTTCAAATATGTCCATTTCTTTCACACTTCACCTTTAAAAGTGAAGCCTTGTGGTTCCTGGAAGGAAAAACACGACTTTTTCAAGTCTTTGTCCTGTTTTTATGATAAATGTACGACTTTAATGTGAAACATTCAGAGTTTTTTCTCTTGCTGTGTTTGTTTGAAGCTGCTTCCTGTTGGCTTCAGCTGTTTGGAGTTTCCATTTTCTAAACTTCTACATTCTGAACCTTCTTCAGCTCTGAACAGATGATGAAACACTGAATGATTTCAAGCTCACACTTTGTCTAATAAACTTACATCTTTCATTCTTCATACAGATTGAAGGGCTGTGATTTGTCAAAGATCAGCTGTGATTATCTGGCAGCAGCGCTGAAGTCCAACCCCTCCCATCTGAGAGTGCTGGACCTGACCTTCAACTACAACCTGCAGGATTCAGGAGTGAAGCATCTGTGTGGTTTTCTGGAGAGTCCAGGATGTGGACTTGAAACTCTGGGGTCAGTCAGCATGTTTTAGTTGTGCTGAGATGAATATGATGTGAAAGTTGTGCTGACACTAAACTGCAGACATCAGGCTGATATTATACTGATCCACACTGAGGATCTTCATGGTAAAGTCTGTTTTCTTCTTCTCTGGTTTAGTCCATTGACTGCAGCAGAACAATGTTCACATTTCAAACCTTCAAAGAAGAAGAAAAATCCTCCACTGGATAATTCACTGTGAAACTCTCCAACTTCTCATTCCACCTTTTAGTCTGTCTGACACTGAATTCCAAAGCAAAATGTGCGTTTGCTCTACAGACAGCAGTCCAACACAAACATACACACATCATCCAAAAACACAGTCCAACATCCAAATCTCCTCCACTGCCAGCATGAATGATGGGAAAGAGAAGGAGGAACACTCTGACATTCAGGGTTAGAATGAGTTTCATAAAGCAGACTGTGAAGATCAAAGCTGCATTAGAAAGCTTACATGAATGAATGAGTGGACAGAAGTGGACAGAGATCATCTGAAGCACTTCAAAGGCTTTAAATCAGCACATTTCTCTTTATTCTTTATCAACTCTGTTAGTTTCTCTCAGTTTTCTGTGGAATGAAGCTAACAGCAGGCTAATAAGATGCTGACCAATAGGTTTCTATAAAAGGTTGTAATTTGTATATGAAAAAGTGCTTTGGCTCAGCAGGGATCAGCTTACAGGTAGAATACAGCTGCTGGATGGGATTAGCATGTCATAGCTATCTACCAAACTGCTAACTGGGGAATTTCAGGCCATCTATGAATCATTTTTGCTAACTGTTTATTCAGCTTAGGCTCACAGGGCTGGAACCTGTGCCCTAGCTGTCATAGGGCAAGAGGCGTGGTCCACCTGCACAGGTGAGCAATCCATCACAGGGCCAACAGAGAGAGACAGAGAAGCACTCTCTCACATCCAGACCCAGAGGGGCCATCACATCACATTTAGAAGCTCCCGTAATGGAGCCACAACACATGTCCAATACTTAGTCTGTCTTGTTGGACCAACTGGATAAAAAATGATTCAAGGACTTAGTCACAGAACAGAGATTCAAATCTCCAAAATCCAACTGGCTGCATCAGGACATATAGTCTGAAACTCTGCACAGTTTCCTGTTTGAAGCTGCTTCCTGTTGGCTTCAGCTGTTTGGAGTTTCCATTTTCTAAACTTCTACATTCTGAACCTTCTTCAGCTCTGAACAGATGATGAAACACTGAATGATTTCAAGCTCACACTTTGTCTAATAAACTTACATCTTTCATTCTTTATACAGATTGAGGGAATGTGGTTTGTCAAAAATCAGCTGTGATTATCTGGCAGCAGCACTGAAGTCCAACCCCTCCCATCTGAGAGAGCTGTACATGTTGGACAACAACCTGCAGGATCCAGATGTGAAGCAGCTGTCTGATCTTCAGCAGAGTCCAGACTACAGACTGGAGACTCTGGAGTAAGTAGAGTGATGGAGTGAGTGGGTGGTGCTGTCAGCAGTATTGTACTAAACACAGTCAGCATGAAACAAAGATCCAGTGTTTCCTGTAAAGCTGCAGCTTCTCAGTGAAGCTGTGAGAGGAGAATGGTGACAGGCTTCAGGATTGGACACAAACACTTCCTGTTTCTGACCTTTATGGTCACCATAGTAACGGCTGACAGGCTCTGATCAAACGCTGTCAACAGCCAATCAGCTCTCTGAACAAAGCAGCACGCAGACCAATGACTGCATTCATTTCCACATTTAAAGCAGTGAAGAACACAGTCTGTAGGTGAGGAAGAATTTAGTGAGAGCAGATGTTTGGATGGAATTCCTCCAGTTAACAGCTGGAACCGTCCATCTGGATTGTTGGGCTTGTTGTTGGGGTTCCTACAGAGCTCAGAGTGGACACAACAAGGTTCTTCTAATGAATGAAAGTCCAAACTCAAACTAGGAGGGAAAAACATTTTCATCAACTTCAATAAAAATCCAAAGATTAGAAAAAGTGAAGCAACAATGAGTCCTAGTACAGTCCCAGCACTGAAGTCCCTGCTGCTCTTTATACTGGATGTGCTGCATCACTGACTGACAGCTGATGAAGAGTCTCTGGAAACACTTGTTTATCTCCTCTGCTCTTCCTTCTTCTCTCTGCAGGTGGAGCTGATGATGGTAAACAGGACGGTGTGTGTGCTGAGAGAGGACGAGCTGTGTCCTGATGATCCAGAGAGGTTGAAGCAGCAGCAGCTTGTGTGTAGAGACGCTCTGACTGGGCCATGTTACTGGGAGGTGGAGAGGAGAGCTTCATCCAGCAGTGACTGACAGAGGAATGAGAAGAAGTGCAGATGACTGTCAGTGCTGCAGAGTGAACTGCTCTGAGAACAGCTCCACTGTCAGACACAATGTAGAGTCCAGCATCATCCCTGTGTGTCCCTCTGGATCTGACAGAGGATCATCAGTGTATCTGGACTGCTCTGCTGCTGCTCTGTCCTTCTACAGTCTCTGCACAGTTTCTGTCTGACTCTGGCTTCAGACCCTCCTGGATCAAACTCACCTGGAAAGACTTTCAAACATCACTCAATAGATTTGAATACAGAATATATTTGATATATACTGTAGATGTACTGTAGAGTTGCAGTTTGTCACTTGTAAATACTGTCTGTCAGCAGCTATGAGCTGAAAGATCTTTCTAGAAACACGAAATGTTTTCACTCTTCTGTTGCTTTTTCATATATTTCCACAACATTAATATTGATCCCACCTGTCTCACCTGTTCCATGCTTTTATACATAATAACAGGACACGTGTGATCTGACCGCTGCTGTGGTTGCTGTGCTGCACGTCTTCATTTAGATAACAGAGACATCTAGTGGTTCAGAGGGAGAACTGCAGGAGGTGGAGCTGTGTTTTAGCATGGAAAACTTTTTATCTTTTAGGCGCAGATACAAATATGACAAGTATCAGTGTAAGATACAAAAGGTCACATCAGTTAGCAGAGGAAACAGTGATCACACAGCAATGTAAGAATAGAAACATAACAGTGAATCTGGACATGTATACAGATGGAAGCAAACAAACAGGATGTAACACTACATTAAAGCTATAAATGGGAAGAAAACAAAGCCAAAGGAAAATATATTTGATCTCAGGAATCCAAATCAGATGCTTTAGAGCAGCGGTCGGCAACCCTGGGCATGCATGTCACAGCTGCCACGTGAAGGGTTAACTGATGGCACAACCATAGCTGGACTGGCCATCGGGCATACCGATGGTGATTTTTCGTTTTTATGAGCCGATGATGTTTTGTAATTTATTTTTTTTGTAATGGTATAAACAATGAAAGGTGGTGGATTGGCCGGATGCTGTTCGATGTGTAAAAATAAGTCAGTTGTTTGGTGGTGACTATGGCGGAGCTTCCACAGAGGCAGCAGGTGGATGAGGGAAAGTGGAGGCAGGAGGAGAGACCCGAGGCGGCCGCCGGTCCGAGTGTCAGGTGAACTGAATTTCAGGTAAGAAGTTGTGACCTGCAGTCTATCTGGGTCAGATATAAACCAAGTTTAGGTGGAGTTTATTTTCCTTGTGCTGACTTTTTACAGTCAGTTACAATAACTCGTACTGCGTACTAGCTAGCATGACAGAGTTTCTATACAGCTGGGTGGGTGCTATGATGTTACTGATAGTGAACTTTACAGTGGCTTGCAAATGTATTTGGCCCCCTTGAACTTTCCCACATTTTGTCACATTACAGCCACAAACATGAATCAATTTTATTAGAATTCCACGTGAAAGACCAACACAAAGTGGTGAACACGTGAGAAGTGGAACGAAAATCATACATGATTCCAAACATTTTTTACAAATAAATAACTGCAAAGTGTAATTATTCTGTCATGGAAAAACACACTGCCATCAACTTCTGTTTTGTTTTTGTCAAAATCACTGTAATATAATCACTGTACCTTTATATACATGTGACTTATATTAATGCTGCTGCCCTCTTCTGGCTAAAGTGCAATTATGTTATTGTTATTAGGGAAACCTTTTGAGAGTAACATGCCAAATGAGTCAGCACTTTGGCTTTAGCTTAAGAAATCCTCATTTTTATGTCATCAGTTATAGTTGCATGTATTCATTATCATAATTTAACCTTTAATATTGATGTCTTAAATTTATTTTGAGTAAATTAGCAATTTTATGGTATTTATATGGTATTTTATGGTTGTATTAAATAAAGACATCACTAATGAATTAATTATTTCAGTAATTAATTAAAAGTGTACATCATCAATTAAAGAAATATAATAATAATGAATTATCCATTAATTTTATTTAAAATGTTTCATTATTTGTTTATATACAATTCTAATTAGTTAATTACATATTTAATCAATTATTGGTTTGTTTTCTATTTTAATTATTTTACTGACACATTTAATGAATTATTTAATGATGTATTTATTTAATCCACGTTGCTACTCCTGGCCCTGCATCGCTGTTCATAAATACATTTTATTTGTCAGCTTCACCCATCAAAGTCAGGGGGCGGGGTTAATGCTGATCAAGTCAAAACCATTGCTTTGGTCTGGTGGGCGTTCTTTTAGTGGGCTTTTCTGTCACGGCCTGCGTGACAGACTATGATGAGGGGAAGGAGGACCCAAATGCTGGACTCTTTGATGAGGTCAGTGCGTTTATTTACAGTGATGCTAAATAATCCAAACAACAATAAATCCCCAGTGCATTCCCGACTCTGACATGTCCTCTTGCCAGTGTTAGTGTTCTTTGTCTCCGCTCCTCAGTGTCTGAGCACCCCGTGCTCGCTGCCCTCTCGTCTCCACACTCCTCCTGGGGAAGAACAAAGAGGCAGCCGTCACCAACACCACAATGCGGCAGACTAACCTTAACTAACTCGCCAAGAGACTAACGTGAAGTTACACAATGATCCAGCATCGGAGAGAGCTCCACCACACTCCTAAGTAGCTCCTCTGACGAGGCTTGATCAGCTGCAGGTGTGAGTAATTCTCCTCTGCAGGTTTGGCCAGGCTCCTGGCTGACACACCCACACACACACACACCTAGATACACAAACATGGAAACAGGAGACAGCAGCACCAAAAACACACATGTCCATAACTTCTTACTGGCCCTGGGTCACCCAGACCCCGGTCCCATGACAATTTCTCAAAACTAAGTAGGCCTACACACCAGGGTTTGGACATGTGTGGACCCAAACTATACTTAAACTTTACCCTTTTTTGTGTGTCACCAAATACACTTTAATATCTTCTAGACAAGAATTTAGTGGCATAATCTTTAACCTCCTAAGACCCGAACTCCTCCGTGGCATTCATTTTTAATTTCTCTTTGATATTTGGGCTGATTGGGACCTGATGAATGTAAAAACAAAGAATTACCAGATTTGGCCAAAACGCCAGAATCTCAGGTTAAACCTCCAAAATTTCAACAACCACCAAACAGCTAAAACAGTCAATGAGAGCAGGAACACGGATTCTGCACAAAGACGTAAACACAAAGCGCGGAGCCGCCGACGCATCAGAATCAGTGAGATGTGACTTTCTCACCTGACTGCACGGACACGAGCTGAAAGCCGACAGCTCGCTGATTCTGATGTTTCGGCGGGTCTGTGCTTTGTGTTTACACCCTTTTTGTGCTGATTCTAAAGCTGCAGGTTTGATCTCTCTCCAAACAATATTGAGTAAACCAGCAGCAAAAGAAGATCCAAACTAAGCTTCACATAAACATCGTCATGAATTCACTCTGATTGTTTTGCTGCCACCACGATAAAATCACACTTCATGCACAGCTCTCTCTCTCTCTCTCTCTCTCTCTCTGTACTTCAAGAACAGTTTACCATCTAAAAATCTGTTTTCTGCATTATTCGCTTGCTTGTTATGCACAAGTCTACCGTTCTTACAGCCTGTCGGACGCTGTTTTTTTCCTTTTACTTACTTCTGAAAACAAAGTCTCATTTCTGCCGTTCAATACTGAACAAATTTAAACTTTTTAAAATGATGCAAAATTGCAAAATGCTCAGCTGTGTCTGTAATAAAACCTCTGTAACTTTGCTTTGCTTCACGTCAGCAGCATCAGGTAATGTTCATATGTTCATTGATGGTTTTCTTTTGTTTTTGATGTACTGCAGAATATTTGTATAAAATCCCAGGCCAGGAAAACCTTCATGTTTTTCTGTTTTATCCTCAGCTACTTTGACACAAAGGCATCTGCTGTGATGCTCACACCTTTGATAAAGTCTCGCAAGTGTCAGATTTCTTTTTATAGATATAAAAATATAGAAATGTACTGATGCATAACCTGAATTATAATATTTCTGACTGTCTGAGGCAAAATTTCCCCGATTCAAATTGAATCAAATTGAATCGATTCTAGAAATGAGTGACGATACGCAGCCCTAATATGCATGTTTTAATAAAAGAGATAATGTTGGTGTTTCAGTCATGTAGTAACTGTTAGCTTTAACTGTACAAGGCTTGTTAGACATAATGAAACACATCGTACAGATTTCTGGATGTTAGACTATAATTTTTATTATAATTATTAATGTTGAGTCTAAAAAGTCAGTCAAGTATATCCAGGATATCTTTCTGTTAACTGGATTCACTGACCCTAACACTGGGACCAGGATAAGCGGTCGCATGAAGCTGGTTATCAGCTGAGAATCTTATTATTTAATTAATTTAATTAAGTTATTTAATTTTTCTCATTTTTCCTCTACATTTCCCCTGAAATGAAGGGATTGTGTTAAACATGCTTTAGTTCCTCACATTTTTCTGCAATCTCTTTGTTCAACCCCCTGAGTTAAAGCTGAAAGTCTGCACTTCAAACACATCTGAGTTGTTTCATTTCAAATTGATTTTAGTGTATGTACAGAACCAAAATTAGAAATTAAGTTCTCTCTGTCCAGATATTTATGGACCTAACTGTATAATCTATACAGCACGTAAAAAATGCTATAAATAAAGAAGTCTGTGAAAATGTGGCGCCTCCAGGTCAATTTAAACTGAAGTGATATAATCTTCTCCCCACAGTTTGAGTTTGTATTGTCTCAGCTGCAGACAGACTATGATATAAATGTGGAGGTGCCAACCACTATTAATATTATTAGTTATAAAGGACACCTTCCTGCCTTTAGTCTTATTCATGATGATTATTAGTTGTCTTCTAATGTCCACAAGTCTGTATGATGTGTTTCATAGTTTCTAACAAGCCTTTTAAACTTAAGTTACTGCATTGCTGAAACACCAACATCTGCTTATTGAACAAAACAAAAACAACCAAAAGACCACACATCTGATTTTATTTTTATTTTAATAGACTTCCAAAAATGATACCAGATAACTGGCCTCAGAATATAATTGAATAAACATTTTTAAAAACGATAACCTAATCCTGTCTTGACAGGCTGAGCTCTTCAGTATCCACCAACAGCATCGTCATGTTGAGTCAGATGTTTCTGCTCCTGGTGGAAATACTCTTCCTCTTTCCACATTGTACCAAATGTTTTTAAATGTTAGTTTCAGTTTAAAATTAAAGATTAAAAAAGTGTAACACATATAAACATCAGATAATTAATACAAGTGAATGGTTCAGTTCCACATGTGCTCCGCTGAGACATTAAACTTCAGTAAAATTATGCAGTTATGAAAAAACTTTAATCTAAAACAAACTGATTTGCTCAGGAGCAAAAACAGTGAAGTAAGTGACTGTAAGTGAGTAAGCTGTGCTGGTGACTGGATATCAGATTTCCAGTCATTTGAGCAGATAAGTGGCAGAACTATATTACTGAGGTACAAGTTTACTTATTTAATTGATGTCTGTCAATAAATCTTTTTAATTTAAATGCAAATAATCCAAATCCTTATTAAAGCATCAGGTTCACTTATAAAGTATTCTGTAGTTATCTTAGTGTCCATCGCCCTTCATGGGAATAAAGCAGCTGTGAGAGAATTAAACATTAATGAATAAACGGATTAAAGGATCAAAGTAAATGTCACATTGAAAGCAGATTTCACTGTAATGTACTCTGTTTGAAATATTCCAAATATAATCTGGCTTGGTAATGATTTACTCATATATTGTCCACGCAGACTAAAGCAGTAGGAGATGAGATGGAAAACAATTAGAAGAATCTTTACTCTTTAATGTCACAAATTCCTGTTCCTCTTTGTATGTAACATAACAACATACATGATACAGCTGCAGCAACTGAGGCGAGGAGAGAGGCAGCAACAAGAAAACTGGAAGAAGAAGACCAACAACACCACCTGTGGAAATCTTTCCCCAATCAAGCGTAATCATATCAGCATTTATTCAAAAGCACACATGCTCCAACCTGACAATGCAGAGGTGTGGCAAAATCATTGAAATCATTTATTAAACAAATGAGTGCATCAAAAATAAGAGTGGAGCTGCAATGAAAGAGAAGTGAACTTTCTTCAGTTAACACAAAGTTTTCCCTGACAGGTGACATTTAATTAAAGTGACTTTATTACCACACACACATTCAGAGGCAGTCTACAGGAGCAGAGCTGCCAGCTATTCAGCAAATGTCTCCCTGCAATCCTCACTGCAATACCTACATTTGAAAATGAAACCACCTCTACTGTTCACACATGAAAAGTCGTGTGAAGAACCAGTTTTCCTCAGATCTCTGTTTTAGTAACTCTGAAATATGAACTTTTGATTTTTGCATTCTGTTTGTACTGATAACTGTCAGTGGATTATTTTGATCCCAAAGAAATCTTTAACACACATGTAGTGATGGGACGTGTGCACTGAAACAATGGTTAGGAAACAGAAATCGCCTGAGAATCTGCTCATGTTTAAGATTTCTTCTTTACAAACATTTTCTATGGCTGTTCCCAGTATGACCAGTGATACAAAGCATGGGAAATGGGGATTAGTTCATTCAGACAAATACACTTTTTAAAATGTAAAAATAAAGAAATGAATCAATAAAATAAAAAGTCAAAGAAATAAAAAATAAGGGTCTGAGGCGTCTGTCTCACTGTATCCATGGCAACAATTGACTTTCTGTTCCTTCATATCAGAACCACATCTTTGAAAAACATTTAAGATTCAAGTTCAACCACAGATGTGTTCAATTAAATATTAAATGAAGCAGTGCAATGTTTTTATCACTATCCAAATTTGAACTCTAAGTAGAAGATTTAAAAAAGCAACACACACACACACACACACACACACACACACACACAGTATGCAGACATGATTTAGGTGATGATAATATAACGACTGCACATACCCGTGGGATGATTCATGTCCTTTTTCTTACTCTATGCAATGATGAACTTCTTGCTTCAGGACCTTCTTGATGAATTTGTTTTCTAATCCACAGTTTTCTACCTGATCTGTGTGTTTGAAGTAAAATGTGTTACTTCAAATGTAAAAGTTAAACAGACAGAAAGCATCAATGTGGACTTCAATCAATGTTTTGTGTTCATACAGGTCAGCTGTTGCACACAGAGGTCCTGGATTTACACTGTGCCCTGGTTCCTGTGTTTCTGTATGTAGTTTAGTCTAAAGTGGATCCTCCTCATGTACAGACTGAATTATCTGTTCAACAATCAGCATTTCTGATTCATGGATTTCATTTGTTTTTACTTGTTTTGACTGAGATTTCAACATATCTGTGGTGGCATCTGTTCAGTGTTATGGAAGTTTTACAGCACTAATCTCACTTCACTCTGTAACATAACAGTGAACAATATTACTATTAGAAAGATTATTAGAGAAGCCACAATCAGATGATCCCCTATGAGGTGTCCTTGGTTATAGTGTGAAGTCATCTGAGGGGAGAGAGAAGAAAGAAACACTTCAGTGTTAATGAAAAAGTCATCAGTCTTCTTATGGGAAGAGACCTCCACCAGACCAAGACAGGTAACCATCCAACACGTTCTCATCCCAAAACCTAACATACCGATGCCATGTGACAAATCGATGCTATGTGACTATTAAATTCTGTTCTTTTGAATTCTTTTGGCGACAGAGAAAGACTTCCGACTCAGAGTGGTCAAGTTCAAAAAATGATCTTTATTGTACATTTCCGGAAACGGAGACCTGTACCCACTAACACACGCTCAGGTCTGAAAGCATTAGAAGCCAGAATGGGTATACATAGTTCTGCTATAGGTCACACACAGACACACACAGTTTCCATCAAAACAACTCATTCTGCTCTGACTAATGTGTGTGTGTGTTACTTAGTTCTGCTTTTTCTGTCTGGTTTCCTGTATTTTATTAATATGCCTCTGCAGCTCTGCACTAAACTTCCTGTTTCTTAACCTCCCCTTACTAAAGCCTCTGTTGCTAGGCGACCTGTCACCCTCTGACCTCTCTCACAGACTTTATTACAAAGTACAAAAAACAATATAATCTTAAAATAAGCACTAAGAATATATATTTATTTTGTAACAGTCTCCCCCTTTTGAACTCGTTTTATGAGTTAACCTAATTAACTGACTCCCTCAATAACTACTGTGAACTAAAAACAGATATAATTAACTTTGTCCTGGTAAAAAGGTCCAACATTACTTTTGTCAGTCTATGGAAACGATCTCTACACAGTTAACCCGTTTCCTCTTTTAAACATTTACTCCTGGTTTCTAAGCACACACTTACAGTTCACTTCATTTGTCCCTTCGCCCCCTTTAACGGGTGGAGCATATCCGGTCTGAACACTGTGTTTGGGCAATTGACATAAAAATCATACAAACTATGACTAAAGCTAATCCTCCCATTACCCTTCATTACTTTGTGCTCACATTATAACCTCTGTCTAACAAGCTTTTAATGTTCTTTTCAATCTAAACAACACATTTTCTGAGAGGTTTCTCTGAGCTCTGTGCTTCTTTTGGGTGCCCCTCCTCTTGGTTCCTGGATTCTCACCAACCCCTTCGTGGTTTTGCTGTGGTTCTGGAATCTTCTCCTGTAAAGGACAGAAAAGGAAAACACCTCTCTCTGCTACGCCTCAATAATCTAATATGTTCATCAATTCTTCTCTTGATTATTCAAAGTTGGTTCAAAATATCACATTCGGGACTCTCTAATCAAAAGGATTAGCCTAATTATTATTTCTGTGTGTCAGCGTGTTTGCATTCACCTCTAAGCACTCTAAGTCCTTTTCCTACCATATTTCAATCCAGACAGTCACGCTGAACGAAGCTTATGACCTTCACATGACTGAGTTGCAACTCCTATCAGTGCAATTGCAATGTGTGTATGAAAAATGATTATAAGCGCTTATTCTAGTAAAAGAAATCATAAAGAAAACAAACATTTTCAATCAGTTAAGCTTAAGCATAAAAGCAATTACTTATGCCTAAGTTTTACCGTAGCTAAATGATCAAACACACAAAAAGTCACACACTGATCATATAATCCATTATTTCAAATTAGACCTAAAACTCCCCCTTTTGACACATCTTCATGTGTCAAACAAAACCACAACTAGAAAATTAAAAGAAAAAGGTTCATCATATCATTTCTCAGAAAACCTCAGCGATTCTCCTCTCGAGTATATTTGCTCCGGGCCTGCAAACCTGTGTTTAAATAATAAAATCAGTTTAATTATCATGTTCGATCTTTTCAACTCCTGGCTCAACCCAGAGCCTGCATCCCCAGAACGACCTAGAAACAAAACCTGTATATTAGCATCAACTTCACATTTAAACTCAGTTTCCCCCCCTGTCCTTCCCTCACTGTGATCCACTCTGTGCTATAAGAAACTAAACTTAAAACAGAACAGTTATCAGTCATGTGCTTCATACAAAATCTGCGTATGTTTTAGTTTCACGTTGATCCTCTGAGTGTCATGGTACTTCTTTTAATTTGACTTTATCAAATCGAACCAAAATAGGTTTGCTTCCTTTACTTTGCTCGTTTTCCTCCAGCACCACCTCGTATCACATGCCCTTTCCGTTGGACCAGTGTTTGTTATTCCATAACTGGATTTGGAATGTGACAAGTCCACCAATCCCCTATATAACTCCTACATTTTGCTTTGGTTCTATTTTCCTTCTATAAAATGTCATTGACTTCTACAGTGGCCTGCTTTGGTTAATGGTAACATCAGTAATATCAAACATTTTCTCCCCTTTAGCATTTGGCATTTTCCCAACAATATAATGTGATACCATCATCTAAACCCAGTCAATAAAACAACATTTTCTTAAAGCAAACATCAGCAACCCAAAATTATCCGCCCAAGGGTCGAGTCTGCAGCTCCACACTCTCATGTGAACCTTTCGGTCTCCCTCTCTCTCTTGTGCTCCTGCTCCTGCCAAAAGCAAAGCAAAGCAAAGCATCCACCCTTTTCTTACCGGCGTCGTGAATTGTTTGTCAACATCTACTCATCCTAACGTTGGTCCAGTCTTTGTCTCAGTGTCAAGTCAGTCAACACTTTAGTCCACATGGTCAGTCCAGTCACACACATCATGCACACGCATTCACACTAGATCTTGCTGATAGTGGAGCCTCACGCACAAAGGATCAGATTCTCCACCCTCATCAATATGAGCTCATTTATTTGTTTTTTCTTTGGTTTTTAGAAAAAGAGTTCTTTATGATCTTGGACTGGATTGACTCGCTGCAATCCTTTTAGACAGGAACTCTCAGGTTCCCACAGGTGACCTTTTCCTCAGCCCATTGTAATCTGGAAAAGCTCACCTTATATTTGCTCTCACAAAAATGTTTTACAGCGCTGTTAATTCAATCTTGCAGGCCTGCTTAGAACAAAAAAGGAGAAAAAGAGAGCTGATTATTAGCTCATCAGAGCACAAAACATCATCACCAAAGGGGGCGACACCTGACAGTTTTCTCTAAGTGCACTGTTACAAAAATAATGAGCCCCTCCTCGACATGTCCATGTTTAGTAAAACTCCCTCTATTGAAATAAGAAAACAAGCCAAACCTAACTGACAGAATGAACCCATCACTAAAACAACAACCCCAAAAATCTTCATCACAGAAACGTTTTGCTTACTAATCTAACAATATGTTGTGGGAATTAGAACTTTCCGGGCCATAAAGCTTTTGCCCGACTCTTGGCTTAACTAATACTTACATAGTCTGAAATCAGACTTAAAATCACTCCCTCTGTTCATTTTGCCCACATCATATTTCAGTGGTTGGCCTCAGGTTCTTCAGCTTCCTGACAGTCTGAAGTCAACTGACAGAGTTTCACCTGCTAAATACACAGAAAATCTTGTTAAAAGCTGCACAGTTTGCCCAACAGTAATATTCCCATTAAGCCCTTTCTAAACACTTTATAACAATGTGTCATCACTAAATTATAAACTTCTTCTCCAAATCTGCACGACTGCACTTAGTCACAGACTTTATTTAATTGTCCTGCGGCTGCTATCATATATTTTACCAAACAATTCTTCTCACACAGTCACAGATATATTTCTCTCAATGCAAACTTCACTCATGTCTCAGACAGGAAACTTGACTTTTTCTTTTTTCTTTTTTTTCTGTCCCCACTCATTCAACTAATTTGCATATTGAGTCACATCTCGAGAAGTTGCCCTGACAACAGAAATGCATATTCAAAACATTGCCGCATAATTCAATTATTATTATTTTATTTTTATTTCTACAGTCGTCACTTCTTTTGCTCAATCAGCTGGAAACCACTTCTAATTCACTATTTTAAAACTGCTTTAAGCTTCTAATCACTGGTTGGTCCTCCCAGTCTCTTTTTCCTTTTGACAAAAGTCACTCTATTGTCCTGCAACTTCCTGAGTTATTCCTCAGCTTCAGCCTTTAAGTGTGTTAAATCTACACCATTTAGCATTTATGTCATGTATTCACATTCATGAATGTAAGCATGTCTTCATTGCGTGTATGTTGTGTATTCATATTAACATTGAGTGTAAGCTGGTCTTCGTTGCCTCGATGTGTTTTTATAATCAGATTTAATTCCTGCATCTTTGCGCTGAACTGTGGATTCAAACTGTCTCACTTCTGATTCTCTCCAAAAATAATTTCACATGTGACAATTTCTACATGTGTGTTTTCTATTTTTCTATTCATTTATGTATTATTAGTTTATTTATTTCTTTATCTCTCTCTCTTTTCTTTTTTCTTTACCTTTCTGTTGCGATGCTCTGGATGTTTCTAAACCCACAAATTCAGCCTCAATGTTCAACCCAATTTTCCTATGCTGTCACTTTAACACGTCCAGCCTTCACCTCTCACCGGTCCTCGTCCCCTCTTCTCTCAACTTCCTGTGTGGCCTCCCAAATCAAACACAGGCCCAAATCAGCTGTTTCTTCTTCTCTGTTCATTCTCTTTTCAGTCTTTTCTTGGCGCTTAACTCCCAGCATGGCAAATATGAACTCAGACAGTCCCATCCAGTGGTTTCACACAGTCATGTCACTGGTACACTTTCCAGCTTGTAATTCAGAGCGCATGTTTCCATCAACATACATGCTGCTGGACCCTTCAGTGTTTTAGGTCAGTTGCACTGTCTTTTTGCCTGCTGTTAATTCTTCAAGTCCACGGTGTTTTTCTGTCTGTCTTCTCTCTTCATCAGGAGATTAACTGTCCGTTAAGCTTCTTCTTAGGATAAGGACAGGATGAGAGGTGAAGCTGTGAAATTTTAAACCAAAGCCTGTTTTCATCCCAATTCTGTTAATCTATCATTTTTCTGCTGTATTCTTCCAGGAGGTTGAGCAAGTCCACGGGCACCTGTATTAACACACTAAGACATTTATTTAATATCATTTTCATTACTATTACTTAGCACTTTTATTCTCTAATTCCTCTGTTTTCATTTTGAAACGTCTCTCACAAGCTCACAAGCTATATTCAGACTTCCTGCTCCACTTCCTGCCAGACACACACACACACACTCTTCACTTTGCTGGATTTTCATCTGTTTCTACAGCCTAATCGAGCTCTTATTTTATGTTCACACTCTGACCTAGTTCTTTCTCACATCTGGGCTTGGTTTATAAAGGCCTCTCTTATTAAAATACATAAAACTATCTAATCAGAAAATAAGCACTAAGAATATATATTTATCTTGTAATATTGTTTAAGTTAATGAACAATTGTGTTGAAAACTGAGATTACAATATCAATCAAGATAATTATAATTATGGTTTTTGCTGTAATTAAACAGTCATGCGGAAATGTGTCAACCACAGAACTTTAGAGGCCTTTTGTTCAATTATGTGTGGACTGTTTCTTTAGTCTCATACACAAATTGTTCTCAGTGTC
This sequence comes from Neolamprologus brichardi, assembly GCF_056152115.1. Lineage (NCBI taxonomy): Eukaryota > Metazoa > Chordata > Actinopteri > Cichliformes > Cichlidae > Neolamprologus > Neolamprologus brichardi. The sequence continues at coordinate 53,283,572 of NC_142106.1, read as the reverse complement.
TATGAGACTGATGAAATATCCATGTGTGCTGAAAGAGACTGTGCTGGTCTGACCCCCTCAACCGAGGTATTGTGGGTAATGAAAGAGCAGATAGGTTGGCTAAAGCAGCTGTTAAAAAAGTAGACATAGATGTGTAGATACCATTGTTGAAATCTGAGGGAAAAGAATAGTTTGGACACAAAGTAAGAACTTCTGGAGAATGGCATGGGATAATGGAACAAAAGGGAGACATGGGGTACAAAACACAATAGAAGTTAAGAGGAGTAGTGGGTTAAATAGGCAGCAGGAGAATACAAACAGGTCATTGCTTTCTGAATGGTTCTCTTTTTATGATGGGGAAACATCCGACTGGGTTATGTGATGGTGTAATGCTATGGAGACGGTTGAACATGTGGTTATTAGTTGCAGGAAGTATAGAAGTCAAAGGAGAGTGTTGAGGGTAGGAACTGGTGGTGAAATGAAACTTACGTTTGAAAAAGTGGTTAATCAGTTAAGTCATGATGAGGTGAAAGGAGTGGTTTTTCATTTTTGAGAAATACTGATGTCATCAAGAGGATCTGAGGATCTGGAAGAGAAGTAAGAGTAAAAGCCAGGAGATGGCAGTAGTGCAACATCTTTGGATGCAAGCTGCTGTTAAAAATGACAGAAGAAGAAGTTTGCTTGATCATTCCTCAGCTCATCTGTGTGAAGCTGAGTGTAAAGAGGCTCCTGCTGTTAGAGAAACACTCTGACTGTTTAACAGAGTCAGACATGTTCAGACTGAATTTCAGTCAGAAACTCAGCATCACATTGATGAAGCTGCAGATTAATTGTGGTTAATTTCTGATTAATTTCTTTGATACCAGCTGAAATTTAAATGTAATTTAAAAGAAGGATTCAAGGTTATTGGGTTTTTTGAACCCAAAGATATCACATGAACGTATATGAATTGTATGATATGTCTCTTCTATTTTTCCATCCATCCGTTCGCTTCCACATCTCCTTTTCAGGGTCGTGGGGGGTGCTGGAGCTGTCATCTTCTTCTTCTATTTTTCTATGATCATATTTTGATGTTGATTGTGGTTGGTTTTATTTGTTTCTTCTGCAGTTGTAGTGTTTTAATATTTAGACGTTTGAATTCCTGTTTCATGCACAATACATTTGTAACTTTTAATTTTTTCTGTTTTTGTGTCTTGCAAATAAACCTTTAAAGTGATTGAAATGATGTTATGTATTTATTTTTGGCCTATATCTACGGTGGCCCGGAGAGGCCAAACAGACTGCAACTTAAGAAAACACCAGCAATAAAAAAAAATGCTGCAAAAGCACAAAAAACACAATTGAAATAGGAAAAAAGAAAACACAAATTCAAAAAACATAAACACAAATAGGAAAAAAAAAAACAGAAGTGTTTCTGGGGAGACAATAGTAATTAGTAATAAATAGAGCCAGTGTGACTAAGTGGAGCTTGTGAGAGTGAGTGGATTGAAGAAAGTGAGGGACTCAGATGTGTCAGTTGGTTTGTCTTTGTTTTTGAGTGTGGAGGAGAGTTAGATTGGGTTGGTTTTAAAGCTAAGTTAAGAATATTCTGAATTTCAATTCAATTTTATTTATATAGCACCAAATCACAACAACAGTCGCCTCAAGGCGCTTTATATTGTACAGTTTAATTTCCAAAACTTGCATATGATCTTCAGTTTGCAGCTGGACTATCACATAGCAGCTGGAGCAGTCTCACATGGAGGCCAGTCCACTGCTGCCACCTGTGGCCAAGTGCCATAGCCTACTACTAGATGAACTTGTGACACACATCTGCAGTAGATGCTGAGTGGCTGCTCTTACACCTGGAGCATCCAAATCGACCCACAAACACGTTGAAAGATGCAATGCCATCAATGTGGATTGTCAAGACTGAGAGACCTCTTCCCTTTGACCCCTCCCCAAACCCTCAAACCCTCCTACCCACCTCGACATACAAACTCTGTGTGGCTTCACGTGTTCTGTTGATGTTTACATGATCGAAATAACTTGAACACAAACACAAACAAACAAAGAGGAAGACCGCACCGGAAGGAAAAAACTACAAGTCCCAGCATCCTCTGTGTTTAGGGAGCATTAGTGAAAGTGAAAGTATTGAGCCTCCGTTCAGAGCAGCAGGTGGAGGAAGGTGGAGCTGAGGCAGGTGAGTGTTAACATGAATATGTTTCTTCTTATGACATAAAATAATTCCACGCTGTTCGTGTCTGTGGGTGAAATGTGAGGCCGGTCGGCTCCTCTGAGCGCTGGTTTCCTGTAAGTAGAGAGGAAGTGAGTTTAGCTGAGCCTCCGTTTAGTGTGAGAGAGCAGGAGGAGAGTGAGAGCTGTGCTGAGGCAGGGTGAGTGTTAACACCGCTCTGACATTACTGTGTCTCTGTGGCGGGAACAACAGGCTCCGTCAGTGGAGGCAAAAATAATCAGACTTTGGTTTTTCAAAGGAAACAACTTTATGTCGGAAGTTCCCGCACGCTCATTGGATAACGATGTGTCAATCTCGAGCTATTAGCCAATGAGCGTGCGGATTCACAGAAACACCCGCCTTTATCACGGGACTTTTTAAAAACTACAATGGCGACAGAAACTCCGTGAGTGGAGTTCAGGGTGACGTTATGAAACTGTGACGCAGTTTTTGGATGGTTGGCTTCAAATGATCCGTCGGTTTGAAAAGTAAAAACAATTTAAAAACAGGTGAAGCTGATGCAGGGTGAGTGTTAACACCAGGACTTTAGAGGGAAGAAGAGTCACAGCTCAGCATGTTGTTGTTGTTGTTCAATCGGGGGAAGACATCTGAATCATTGCAGGGGGAATGGCTTTCACAACTTTAATGAATTTACTCTGAGTACATGATATGCCATAATTATCTATGAATTTGTTATATGTTAACACATTTCCATCATTGTCTAAAAGGTGTAAAACCGTCCAAATTCCATGATCCATCCAATCCTTCTAAAAGATGGATTTTCTTTTATCGTATACATCTGTTGTTCCAAATCGAATTTGTATGTGGAGAAAAAATATGCTTGTATATCATTTTCCAGTACTGGAGAACCTGTTTGTGAAAATTGGATAATTTAATTTGGAAATTTCAAAGTCGCACTTTATAAGAAATTCAATGCCACCCAGCTTCTCCAAAATTACTTTGGGGAAATAAAACCAAATGCCGTTTGAATTATTTATGAAAGACATTTAAAGAATTATTTAATGGTGTATTTAATTCATTCATTTTGGCACAGTTGATTCCTTCAGGTCTCACCATAAATTTATTTTATCTGTCAACCTCACCCATCAAACCCAGGGGGCGGGGTTGACGCTGATCGAGTCAGAACCATTGCTTTGGCCTGGTGGCCATTGTTTTTAGAAGGCGTTACTGCACACCAACAACTGCCATGTGGAAACTAACAGAACTGAACTTTGAAAAACCTGTTTGTGTCTCACCATAATACCGTTTTAAAAATTTTTAGCCAAGAATGTAGCGGTTTGTCTGGTCGGTTTGTCAAGATACAGCTTCTTTGCAAAAGTGTTTCGATGATTTTGGAGATGTCTGCCCAGTCTCACAGCAAAGCGTGGGATAGACCCGCTCGCCTCGCAAGCAGTCGAGCTGTTATTACCACCGACAAAGCGCAGGCCCCGGTACACAGCTGTAATAACCCCCGCTGTACACTGACTTCATTTACTGAGGTTATATTTATCGAGTTTTTATCTCCTGATGTTCGTATGTGTCATACGTGTTCCAGTCGCCAATTCTGAATTATAACTAACATTAAAAACATGTTTAAGGAGGAGAGAGAGCAAAAAAATTCGATTAACATCTGATGTTTGGGTTCTTGTTCAATAATCAGCGTGACCTGATAAACGCATAAAAGAGATAACGTTGGTGTTTCCGTCATGTAGTAACTGTTAGGTTTAACTGTACAAAGGTGGTTCGACACTACGAAACACATACAGACTTCATGATGTTCGCCTCATTTTTTTATTGTGAATATTAATCATGAGGGTAAACGGCCCTGTACACCACGGAGCGAGGTCAGCATGTCCACGATATCTTCAGCTCTCTGAGTTAACCCATCAAACGAATCTAAAGGTCATCTACGAATAATTCACGGGTCATATCAATATGATTTTACAGAAAATCATCCTTTTTACTGCCAACTATTCCAGATACCATCAAATGTTAAAGGAAAATATCAGGATGAGTGTCTGTGAGCTGAGAAGGACGTGAAGCGAGCAGTTTATCCCAGAGCTGAAGCTGCTCTGTGTGCAGAGATGAGCTCAGATTCCTGCTGTGATTGATCAACAGTCACAGAAATGTAGACTTGTAGTTATTACTGCAGTGTGGTCACAGCAGATACTGATAAACATGTATTATGAGGATGGATGATCAAGTTTCTCACTCTCTCCTTTAAATCTCAGTTTTTTTCTTCTTCACAGTTTATCTGTTAATTTATTCATGAATAACACTGAAAGAATTTCTGTTATATTTCCCCTTGAACATCACCTTATTAGGGCGGCATTAGGAAATAGCCCCCCTCCAAAGAATGAATAAATGAATGATGATAATAATAAAATGATTAAAAAGCAGAGCTCAGAGTGGTAGAATGGTCAAACATGGATCCACGGGTGGTTCAACTGCATTTGGTGACGTGACTAAAGCAAATCTTTCAAATAATCCCACCATCAACGGGATGTTGTCTCCTTTACTACGGTTACTTTACTTGGTCACCGTGTGAATTTCTTTGAAATGAACCAAATTCTTTTATTTGTTGGTTGTTGCATATTTAACCTCTACAGTCAGGAAAGGAGGAGATGAGGCCTCAACAATGTTGGGTTGTAGCTGTGGTTCAGGTTAGAGTGAGTGTCCATGGAATAAATGTAAGTCAGTGAACTGGAAACATGACTGTGTTCAAACTTTTTTTTTCCTTTTTATAATGAGTCTAATCAAAGGTGGACAGAAGTATCTCCACTTTTTTTTTAAGTTTAACTTACAGTTGTTGGTTTCAGTGTTTAGTCTCATTCACACACTCCCTCAGACTCTTCACACACACTGATTTGCTGACATAAACACACTCCTGTGTGCTTTCTTGGCTTCACACACACACTGAGGACCATCTGCAGACTGTGAGCTCCGTCTTCTTTGTCTTTGGAGCCGAACTCTGACAAAGTTAGAAACAAAACTTTCTCCAGCGTGTGAACTTTCCTCCTAGACTCAGTCTGAGCAGTCAGACCACATATTTCTAAAGCAGCACATGAAGGTGTGGCTCACACACACACAGGTGAAGGAAACAGCTGCAGTATTAAAAACTGCTTCACTGTCTACAAATATATGAACTGAATGTTTCTTTCAGGCTGTAAAAACCTTATTTATCCTCCATTACAGTCCTGCATTCAGAGGATTACTTCTGTTATATTAGTACATGTATTTTATTCTGATGAACACATGAAACTCTGAGCTGGATTGAATCCATTGAATCAGAGTCCAGGACTCAGACTAAACACACTGAATGTGTCCTGAGCTCGGCCGCTGTTCCACAGTAACTGCTGTCAGAGTCACTGTTACTGAGTTAGCTTAGCTAGCAGAGCAGCTAGCAGTTAGAGTATGAACTCTGTAAGCAGTCAGCTCGGTCCTGGACATTGTTACTGACATAAAGCTGCTCTCTGCAGCCATGTTTGACCTGCTGCTTTGTAGGACTACAGTAATGGAGGATTTGGAGGCTGAACTCGGCTCTGTGACACTTTTTGTAGTGAACTGATGAAAGCTGCGTCTCAGATGGATGTTAGTCCAACACATCAGACACGACCTCTGCAGCTCTCAGTTGATGTGCACATGAATGATTTGTGTTTCCTCTGCAGGTGAAGGTAGAAAGTGTGTGTGAGCTGATGTGAATTGAGCAGCATGGATCAGTGTGAGGACAGAGAGGAGGGAGTCCCTCCCTCTAAAAGCACTCTGTGTGGGGAACATGAGAGCCAGACCAAAGCTCAGAGGTGAGATGACCATCTCTAACTGTCCATGACTCTTCTCCATGTCACAGCTCAGCACTCACATCACTGCTCCATCATTATTCACAGGAACCAGCCTGGACCTCCACCCAGAAGTGCGTCCTATGAAAGTAACTCAGTCAAAGATGTCCTTAAGAGATTTGAGCAAAGACAGTCAGCTGAGAAAAGGTAAGCTAACACCAATAATATCAACTGATATGTGATGAGAATTTTACTGAAGATTTATAACTTTTTCAGGATCCATCAGAGACTCAAACCTGGACCTCCACCCAGCTCTGTGTCCTGTTTTTTTGTGATTTGATGTTTCCTGGTTTCTAAAATGCATCTCTGTAGCAGAGCAGTGTCTCCAAGGACACACAGGCTCAGCTGTAACTGTCAGTTTATCTGGTTTTAAGACACATTTGGACACAATTGGCTGTTTTTAACTATGTATTTTAATCAGAGGTGTAAATTTAGACCTCACACATCTGGATCCTAAACTATGATAGAAACAGCTGCTAGCAGTGGGTAGTTTGACTTTGATACTCTGCTCTAGAAAGCAAACAAAGGTTTGTGCAGCTCCTCTTCAGAAAAGTGTTCAGAGAGCAGCTGCTGTATTAGACAAAGGCTCGTCGTGTGAGCCCAGATGTGTGTAACAGCTGGATGAAGGAGAACTATCACAGTCACGTCTCCATCCCGCCTTTATTAATGAACTTCCTGTTGCTTGCAGATGACAGGAACACAAAGTGTTTGTGCCACGTGATGCTGCAGGATTTGTTAACATGTCCATGATGGTAACATCTCCTCGTCTAACTGCAAACACATGAGCGCTCCTAACGGCAGCTATCACAGCCACACAGGCAGACTGTGTCTCACTGTTGCATTCAGGGACATTTGTTTTCCTGTAAAAAGCTGAACTCTAATCTAAGAGGACTGTTACTGACAGGAAACAGCTGCATTATCTGCAGTCTGTGTGATCACAGCTGCTTCAATCACTTTATCAGAGAATTGATCATTGAATAAAACATGTTTGTGTCTGCAGAGGTCAGAGGTCACAGTCTGCAGGATCCAGCTGTTCGTCTATAAGGAGTGACTGGTCCATACATCACCCTCCACACTTTAGTGATGAACCTGGACCAACGAGGTCAGAGACCTGTGATGACTCCTTTACATGTTTGTGTTTTCCTGGATAAATATGACCAAAGATTCATTAAAAACATAAAAATATTAGACTTTGTCCTGTAGCGCTGTGTGGCAGGCAGGATTGGACCCAAACACAACAGGATGAAGTCAAAGAGGCAGCTTTATTTCAGCTGTGAACATGCAAACAGCAGAAATAAGAAAACATAACTGTAGGTTTGCAGTGAATGAAGCCTCAGCTCGACGCTCCACTTTGTCCCTCTTTTCCTTCTCCAAACAGCCACATCAGGAGTCTTTGATGGAGTTTTAAAATATTTCATTACAAATGTCCAAAGATGGGTTCAGGATACCTGAATCCACAATTATTAAAGCTAAAATAGTTCACAGGGTTTGGACTTTGTTAGGTGACGAGAGAACATCAAAGTGTTTTTATCTTTAAACAGTATTTCTATCACTTCAGTTGCTCTCACAGCCCTGTTTGTTATTTTACCAGAGCTCTTATGTTTAACTCAGTGCTCCCACCAAACACCTTGGAGGACACATTAGTGTGATTTAGATTTCATTGGTGTAAACACCAGTCACACAAGCTAACCCATGGAGGCAGCAGCAGGCTTTGTGTTTGGTAAAGTCTGTTGGCTTAAACTAAGAGAGTTTAGTTTGTTAGCACAAAGAGCTGTCAGCTAAAGCCCCGAATGCACTTTGAATACAGATGAACTGAGAAAAACACTTTAAATACAGCAAACAGTCAAACTGACAACATCTTTTTCTGCTGATCATCCACAGCAGTACATTTACCATTCATGCTAGCAGCAGGCTATGACTGTCCACTCAGCACCAACACAGGTAGGAGTGAGCAGTGATGAAGCAGGACTGTGGGCAAGTTTGAGCTACAATCCTATTGGCTTCTCAGTTTCTCCAAAGAAAAGGGGAAAAATTCTTGGTGTTGTGAAGATGTGAGTTGGTCTTGTTGTCGTGGGGCTGGAAGGATGCTGGCAGTGAGAGGCTTTTCATACAGTGTTCAGTAACAGAATGAGAAGAAAGCCACTGCACATGAAACAAGGTGCTCGTAGTTAGGGCTGGGCGATATATCGAGTTTTTTAAAAATATCGATATATTTTTATACGAGATATAAGATGTGACAACATCGTTTATATCGATATAGTCTATGTTATGTTAGAATTATAGTTGTGGAGCCGCAAGTTTGCCTCTCTTTCATCCACTTTTGTCTCTACGCAACGTTACTCGACCTCGCCTCTCTCCTTCAGTGAACACAACTCCTCCTCCCCCATCGCTTCACCTGCAGGCAACGACAAGATGGACACGGCAAATCTCCGTTAACGAGTTACTCCGCATCGCCCCGTGCATGGGGCTGGACGGCGTCAACGCGTTAACTAGCTAACCACGCTAATGAGCTAACCGCGCTAACGCCATGCAGCCCAGAGGGACTGCACAGCCTAGAATCCTTTCATTTTCTCAAAAGTTGACAGCGCGCCTTATGTATGAATTCTGGTTGTGCTTGATGACCGCGAACCGATTTTATGTGGTACACGGCGCTCAGCAATCTGTCAAAAAATGTATTAGTACGACTTTGGTAAGCTACGGTGCTGCACCGCTTGATGGATTGTCGGAGCATTACAGCTACCGAGGAGCCTCGCATAGTAATACGCACTGTGCTTCAACGTAATATTACCGTATTGTGTGTATAAGGACCATAAATAGCACCTGAAGCAGATTTCAAACTCCAGGCTGTCAGTCAAGCAGTAGAAGTTGGGAACAGAGCAGCTGTGAAATCTGTCTATGTTATTATGCTCAGCGTCTGTTAGTTTACATTTTGACTGCACAATTGTGAGATTTTTGTTATGCACAAAAACAACATAGTTTTCTTTTATTTATGGAGCATTATTATTTAATAAATGCTCATAATTTATTTTTGAGTAGTTTTTTTAATTTACATCTATGCTGTATGTTAATAAAAGTGCCCGTGTGACATCTGGGACACAGCTTTGACTAAGAACTCTCTTTTTGTTCTTACTTTATGGCTTTAAAAAAAAAATATCGAGATATATATCTTATATCGCCATCCAGCTAAAAAATATCGAGATATGAATTTTGGGTCATATCGCCCAGCACTACTCGTAGTGTTTGTTTACGGTGTTTGTGCCACAATGTCAGATCAGTTGTAGATTCACATGCAGACTTGTCCAGTGAAACCAATGCAAGTACTGCAGTACAGAGCAAAGACTAAGCAAGGGTGTTATTGTAAACTTTAACAAAAGACTGTTATGTGACAAAGAGTAAGTACATTATTTTTATGAGTTTCAGATTGTTCATCGTGTCTTTAATTTAATATTTCCAGTTTTTCCTTCCTATCTCATGAAGCTGTTATATTTATTGTTTTTCTTTTAGGATCAATAAGAGGCCAGAATCTCCTGGACCTGAACCCAGCTGTGTTTCCTTAAAGAGCAACGTGTCGAAGGATTTTTATATAGACTTTAAAGGATGTTCTTCTGCTGCTGAGAGGTAATGTGTGTCTAGATGTTGTTCCTGACTCTGTGTTTCTGAATAAATCCTCATGTTTAATATCAGCTCAGCTCTTTTTCACACACATTTCTATGTTGGTATGTGAAGCGGTGTGTGTTGGAGTGTTTCCACAAACACAGCAGTCAGAGTGGAAAGAGTGGATGTTGTAGGAGGTGTTTGTGTAGTGAAGAGGCTGAGTGTCTGTAGGACTCCAGCTGCTCCAGCAGGTGTCTCCTTTGTGCTTTGCTTCAAACACAGTGTAGGGAGGAGCTTCCACTCAGGTGTTTCAGGTGTTGCTGGATGGAGGAGGACAAATCGTTTTTCCCTTCAGTGACACTTCAGCAGCTCAATGTTCTGGGGAGATGTTTGTCTTTGTGAAGGTTTATGGATTATTGTTCTTACTTTGGTTAAACTGAGCAATACATTTTCCATCTAACATTTAAAGTAAATTTCCAGGTGAAAAAAAAGATCTGCAGCTGCAGCCTCTGTGATGTTTCAGTCTGAAAGTAACAAATTCAACCAGAGTTCAAACAAAGGCTTAATATATGTGTGTATTTGATATAATGCCAACAAGTACAAATAGGTGTTCTTACAGGTCTTAATCACAGAGGTCTGATAAGTCTGGTGACTGTCACAGTCAGCAATTTTGCTGCCTTTTATTTTATATTGGCCTTTTTAAAGCCCTTCAAATGCTCCCACATTCATACAGAGCTTTTAATAGCAAACTCCTTTACAGTCCTTCTCCTCTCACACACGATCACACGACTGATTTGTCTGCAGCAGCTGTGTTACTGCTAGAATTTTATTATGTGTGTAATCTCCTCATATTGTTCCTGTGGTTTAGTTTGACTTCCTTCTGCAAACTCAGCTGCCCTGTTGCTGATACACGTCTCCATGAATATGATTGATCAGATGCTGCCAACACCATGTGTTTCATGTGAACGCTCAGCTGAAACCCTGGGTTGACTTATCGAGTTAATAACAAGCTTCACGTGACTGTGAATGCTAAAGTGAATCCAGATAAAGGAAAGAGACCTGCTAATGTTGGACTCACTTCTTAGTGTAGATCCCAGGAGGAAGTTCAACATAGCCAGCCATTCTTTGTGCTAGCTCGACCAAACCTGAGACCACAGTGCAGGATAATGATTATCATCTGTCTCTGTCAAGGACATTTAAAATCCACAAATAACAAAAATAATTATATTTGATCATTAAAATATGTTTTCACTTAAAAAAGCATGAGCACACTGGTGGATTACAGAAACATGAAAACTCGTTAACAGTAAAGTTAATTTAGGCGTAAACAAAGTGTCAAACATACTTAAGTAGAAGGACTGATGTTTGTGTTAAAATACCTTCTTAAAGCTGAAATACTGATTCAAGTTTCTCCAAAGGTTGATTCTGTTCATCTGGACGTAGCGTTTTGTGGGAGAAACGTTTTGTCTCTCATCCTTCAGTCTCAGCTGACTTCAGGTTTCAACCTTATAAACAGTACATTTGCATAATGACTGAAACCAGCCCACTGAAGGAACAATGGGCTGGGAGGTCAGTTCCTTAATCTTAATTATGGAAATTCTCATGACCATTGATCAACAACCACTGATCAATGGTCATGAGTACCATTCACAGAGAGTTGGGGAATGGCTGCAATCACAGCATTGTAAGATGGTGACAGATGTACCCTTAGGCCCCCTCCTCGATTCAGAGAGGGTCTTTCCCTTTTCACATAAATGGCCTCCTTGACTCCGCCCTAAAACCAGCGTTCCTCCCTGTCCAGGATGTGTACATCCTCATCATTGAAAAAGTGTCCACTGGCCTGTAGGTGTAAATAGACTGCAGAGTCCTGGCCTGACGAGGTAGCTCTTCTGTGTTGTTCTTCTGTGAGGTTGTTTGGTTTCCCCGATGTATAAATCCTGGCAATCCTCCTGCACTTAACAGCGTACACTATGCTACTCTGTTTGTGTCGGGGGACCCGATCCTTGGGGTGGACCAGTTTTTGGTGCAGCGTGTTTTGGGGTTTAAAAGCCACAGAGACCCGGTGTTTAGAAAAAATGCATCTCAACTGTTCCGATACTCCTGACACATACGGGATCACTACAGGTTTTCTCTTGGGCAGCGATTGTCCTTCTCACCTGGATCGGCTGGAGCTTTCTTTAGGTGCCTTTCCAGCTTTGACAAAAGTCCAGCTGGGTTAATGTAACCACATTTACACAACGTCCAGATGAACAGAATAAACTTTTGGAGATTTACTTTCCTGGATGATTGAGAATGCATCAAGACGTTCCTCCTAAAGTGTTGTTCAGTGTTGTGACAGTCAGCTGCTTCAGCTGCTGCTAGGATGGGCTGTGGCAAAGAGAACAGAGAAAATCAAAATCAGAGTTTTTCTCTGAATTAACAGCAAGGAAACAACAATATATTCTACATGGTGAAACTGATGGTTTCTGGTGTTTGGGTGTGTTTTTCTGTATTTATGTAGATAAAGTGTAAACTCAGATGAATTATACCATCAAATGTTAAAGGAAAATATCAGGATGAGTGTCTGTGAGCTGAGAAGGACGTGAAGCGAGCAGTTTATCTCAGAGCTGAAGCTGCTCTGTGTGCAGAGATGAGCTCAGATTCCTGCTGTGATTGATCAACAGTCACAGAAATGTAGACTTGTAGTTATTACTGCAGTATGGTCACAGCAGATACTGATAAACATGTATTATGAGGATGGATGATCAAGTTTCTCACTCTCTCCTTTAAATCTCAGTTTTTTTCTTCTTCACAGTTTATCTGTTAATTTATTCATGAATAACACTGAAAGAGTTTCTGTTATATTTCCCCTTGAACATCACCTTATTAGGGCGGCATTAGGAAATAGCCCCCCTCCAAAGAATCAATAAATGAATGATGATAATAATAAAATGATTACAAAGCAGAGCTCAGAGTGGTAGAATGGTCAAACATGGATCCACGGGTGGTTCAACTGCATTTGGTGACGTGACTAAAGTAAATCTTTCAAATAATCCCACCATCAACGGGATGTTGTCTCCTTTACTACAGTTACTTTACTTGGTCACCGTGTGAATTTCTTTGAAATGAACCAAATTTTTTTATTTGTTGGTTGTTGCATATTTAACCTCTACAGTCAGGAAAGGAGGAGATGAGGCCTCAACAATGTTGGGTTGTAGCTGTGGTTCAGGTTAGAGTGAGTGTCAATGGAATAAATGTAAGTCAGTGAACTGGAAACATGACTGTGTTCAAACTTTTTCTTCCTTTTTATAATGAGTCTAATCAAAGGTGTACAGAAGTATCTCCACTTTCACTTTTCTGTGTCACCATCAGAGCTTCTGCACAGTGTGGAGAAAGATCCAGAAGCAGAGCTGGACTGCAGACAGCCAGTCAGAGCAGCTGTGTACAAAGTAAGACTGAACATCTGTCTGCTGATGGACTCATTTCTGAAAACTGGACTTCTTGTGTTGTTCAGACATTGAAGAGTTTTCTTTCTCTTTAGTCTCATTGTTTTTCTTTCCTTCAGCAGATGTTGGTCTGCAGGAGGTTTTAGATGAACATAAGATCAGTCTGAGGAGGAGATGTGAACGTGTGACTGAAGGAAGTGATGAAACAGGAAGTAGAACCCTCCTCAACAGGATCTACACTGAGCTCTACATCACAGAGGGACAGAGTGAAGAGGTTCATACCCAACATGAGGTGAGGCAGCTGGAGACAGCTTCCAAGATGGACGCCCTCCATGACGCTCCAATCAGGTGCCAGGACATCTTTAAAGCCTTACCTGACCAACAGAGACCCATCAGAGTGGTTCTGACCAACGGCGTGGCTGGTGTTGGAAAAACCTTCTCAGTGCAGAAGTTCACTCTGGACTGGGCAGAGGGCTTGGAGAACCAACATGTCAGTGTGGTGGTTCTGCTTTCATTCAGGGAGCTGAACCTGATCAGAGATGAGCAGTACAGTCTTCTGGAGCTGCTCCATGTTTTCCATCCAACATTACAGAAGGTCACAGCAGAGAAGCTGGCTGTCTCTCAGCTTTTGTTCATCTTTGACGGCCTGGATGAAAGCAGACTTTCATTGGATTTCACCAACAGGAAGCTGCTGTCTGATGTCACACAGAAGTCATCAGTCAGCCAGCTGCTGACAAACCTCATCCTGGGGAATCTGCTTCCCTTCGCTCTGGTCTGGATAACTTCCCGACCTGCAGCAGCCAATCAGATCCCTCCTACATGTGTTGACAGGCTAACAGAAGTACGAGGCTTCACTGACGCCCAGAAGGAGCAGTACTTCAGGAGGAGATTCAGTGATGAAGAGCTGTCCAGCAGAATCATCTCCCACATGAAGACATCCAGGAGCCTCCACATCATGTGTAGTATCCCAGTCTTCTGCTGGATCACTGCTACAGTTCTGGAGCACATGTTGACTACAGAGCAGAGAGGAGAGCTGCCCAAGACTCTGACTGACATGTACTCACACTTCCTGCTGGTTCAGACAAAGAGGAAGAAGAACAAGTACCGTGAGGGACATGAGACGAGTCAACAGGAGCTGACGGAGGCTGACAGGGAAGTTCTTCTGAAGCTGGGGAGGCTGGCGTTTGAACATCTGGAGAAAGGAAACATCATGTTCTACCAAGAAGACCTGGAGCAGTGTGGTCTGGATGTGACAGAGGCCTCGGTGTACTCAGGAGTTTGTACAGAGATCTTCAAAAGAGAGTGTGTGATCTTCCAGAAACCAGTCTACTGCTTTGTTCATCTGAGCATTCAGGAGTTTCTGGCTGCTGTCTACATGTTCCGCTGTTTCACCAACACGAAGACTGGGGTGGTGGAGGACTTCCTGGGGAAAGACTGGAATGATGACAGTGATGACGATGACAGTGATGACGATGACAGTGATGATGATGACAGTGATGACGATGACAGTGATGACGATGATGATGCAGGCAACTCTTTTCTTGATGTTTTCCTGAAGAGAGTCATGAGAAAATCCCTCCAGAGTAAAAATTGCCACCTGGACCTGTTTGTTCGCTTCCTTCATGGCCTCTGTCTGGAGTCCAACCAGAGACTCTTAGTAGGTCTGCTGGGTCAGACAGAGATCAGTCCAGGAACCATCCAGAGAGTCATCAAAAACCTGAAGAAGATGAACAGTTATGAAATCTCTCCTGACAGAAGCATCAACATCTTCCACTGTCTGATGGAGATGAACCACCTCTCATTATTTCAGGAGATCCAAAAGTTCCTGAAGTCAGAGAACAGATCAGAGAAGAAACTCTCTCAGATCCAGTGCTCAGCTCTGGCCTTCATGCTGCAGATGTCAGAGGAGGTTCTGGATGAGTTGGACCTGCAGAAGTACAACACATCAGAGCAGGGACAACAGAGACTGATTCCAGCTGTGAGGAACTGCAGAAAGGCTCGGTGAGTCCAGATGTGATCATTAACATCATTGATCAGTGTAGGTTAGTAGTTTAATTTTGAAAATAAAATCAGATTGCAACCACAAAGTGTTTGTGTCCGTACGCTGCAACCTTCCACACCATTCCTTTATTGTACAGACTCAGCAGCAGCTCCATGGATCCCAAATCCTAGAGTGGAAAACAGATTTGAAGTGTGTCACATCCATGCAGTCACAGCTGTTTCCACCATGTTTCCACTGATATTAATCCTGTTCAATGACACGTTTCATATCAGTGAATATGTTCTTTAGGACGTCCACTGACATGTTTAAGTGTCCTGCTGGAAATCACTCAAATCATCCATGAAATCCATGAAAAATCCTTTTAGTGTTTCTAACTTCACCCTCTGTCCTCTCTCTCCTCCATCCTGAAAGCTTCTTTCACTGATAATCACACAAACATCGTATTCAGCTACAAAATAACACAATAATATCATCTGATGATCATTATTATAAGAGCAGGATCCATATTTGATATCAGAGTAACACACTGATGGTTATGTGCAGTCATCATCAGTGACTGTGGGTCAAACAGAAGCTCTCTGATTGGTTGCTGACCTTGGTCACCTGTCCACTCTCACCTGTTTGTGTTTGCTCTCTCTTTGCTGTCTCCATCCTCTCTCTCCTTTCTCTCCCTCTCTGTCTTTGTACCGTCACTCAGGTCCAATGGAAACAGTGACATTTACAAACCAATCAAAGACAAACTGATCCATGTCAGGTTATAACAATATTCAAAGTGAATACAGGCTGCTGCTGGACACAGACAGGTAACATCATTTTGAGTTGCTCTCACATGGATCTGGACTCATAAACACTGAAGCCCTGAACAGGAATACAAATCATTTTCTGCCAACTAGCGACACACCAGCAGATAATGGCTCAGAAAGCTAAAATGAGCCAATCATTTCTGTGTTTAGTTCGCCTGAAATCAGATGTGATATCAGCAGCTCTGAGTTCATTCATCATTATTGTCCAGTGATGAGATTTCTGCTCCGTTTGGTAACAGTCAGCAGGTTTTTCCTGCGTGTGGACGTGAACAGTTGTACCTGACAGCAGGTAGCAAACAGAGATCATCTTTCCAGCTGGAACTCTTCACTGAGCTGAACTCATTCAAAATGTTCTGGATTCAAAACAGGAAACAGTCCAAATGTGTGTCTTCACTCTGACTCTGGATCAGATCTCAGTGACAGACTGTGGACATTATGGAAGCCTAAATGTGACACCATCTTCCTCCTTCATCTGCAGATTGAAGCCAAACAAAGACTCTCATTAAAAGTCTGCAGGTCTGAGAGAGACTCAATCGTTGTGTCATGTCAAACACAGTAAGAGGAGCTGAAGCACAGATGTGAAGAGCAGATTCATCAGATTATGACCTCACTCTGTTTTGTCTCCATATACATTCAGTCTGTGTTTATAATGCAGATTTTCTGCTTTTATAATAACACATTTTATATTTTCTATCATCACAGACTGACTCAGTGTGGACTCTCAGAGTCTCACTGTGAAGTTGTGGCCTCAGCTCTGAAGTCCAACCCCTCCCATCTGACAGAGCTGGACATGAGTGAAAACTGGGTTCAGGATTCAGGTGTGAAGCTTCTGTGTGCTGGACTGGAGAGTCCAAACTGTCGACTGGAGACTCTGAGGTGAGTTCACTGACTGCGGCTGTTGTTGTTTTTCTATATTTCAGGTCTTTGATTGATGTTTGAAACTTTCTTTAGTTCCTAAATGTTCAGGATGTTTCTGAAGACAAATGTGAAGAAGTTTGAGTGCTTTCAGAAATGTTGTCTTTCCAAACGACTGAACAACAGTTTTTCCTTTTGGCTCCAAACAGAAGTGACAGACTTGAGCAGGGTTCATTTAAAGGCTGACAGAAGCGGAGTGGTGACGGGGAGATGTTTGACAGGACAGTGTTTCAGCCTCCACAGGTTCATGTTGTGCTCCATCAGTCAGTGAAGATGAAGTCAGTGCTGATGAGGCTGTAGAGTGTGTGAGGGATGTGAATGAGGATGATGAAGATCTGATGATAGCAGATAAAAACAGGCTGCAGAGACTTTGAGCCATACAGGGCACACCGTGTTTGTACAGAACAGCTGAAATCGTTATGGAGGCCTCACTGGAATATGGAAGCATCACAGTACAGCTTCAGTGAAGCATTAAAGTCTCTGATATGAGATGAAAAATGAAGCAGCCAGAGCTTTTTCATGAGTGGAAATCCACTGTGACTGTGAGCTGCTGCTACAGCCTCCAGATTAGCCAGCAGCTCATCCTGCTCAACATTTTCTCACCAACTTTAATGGAAGTGTGATGTTTTCAGCTGGAGTGATGGTCAGGGTGGCCTCCCTCTCCTCTTCTTCTCCTCTTCCTCTTTCATTTGTAAAGCCACTTCTGCTGCTTTCATTCATTTGGAAGTCCTGTAGCTGAGTTTGGGAGAGACTAACAGCCTCGGCAGCAGAGGGGAGAAAGGCTGTAACACCACCACTTTACTCTGTTCTACCTGTCATATCATTTTATCAGGAAACAAATATGCTCATGTTTTTACTGTGTTTGTCTTGAAGATGTAAGAAGATCACATGGTGCTTTTTATTATTGTGTTGGTTTGTTTCCTGTCTCTTGGATGGAGCCCAGCTGTGCGTGGCCCCTGGGCCTGTGGTCAGAGTGTGTGCTGGATAATCCGGCCCAGGATGAGGCCAAACTGACATGGGATGAAATGTCTGTCACATAATTGAGCTTAGTGTAGTTTCATTTCTGCACAATTTAAAAACAACCAAAACTTTGTTCTATCTTTTCTATGTTATACTGTAGACTTTCTTTGATACTGTGTCCAAAAGGAGCAGCTTTTACTTTGAAGGGGAGCCGTCTCTGTTTCCTCTTCAGGTTGGATGATGGAAGCAAATTAGTGTGTGATGTTCTCTCAGTGTTGCACTTTGTAGACGGTCCCTGACCACTGGTCTCACAGCCAGCTGCACATAGAGACCAGTGTTGTTAGTCCAGGTCAGAAGGTGACTTGTTGGAATGAAAATGAGCTTGTAGTTTGTCTGCTTTAATAATGTGACTGGAAAAAGGTGTTGGACTTCAAATATGTCCATTTCTTTCACACTTCACCTTTAAAAGTGAAACCTTGTGGTTCCTGGAAGGAAAAACACAACTTTTTCAAGTCTTTGTCCTGTTTTTATGATAAATGTACGACTTTAATGTGAAACATTCAGAGTTTTTTCTATTGTTGTGTTTGTTTGAAGCTGCTTCCTGTTGGCTTCAACTGTTTGGAGTTTCCATTTTCTAAACTTCTACATTCTGAACCTTCTTCAGCTGTGAACAGATGATGAAACACTGAATGATTTCAAGCTCACACTTTGTCTAATAAACTTACATCTTTCATTCTTTATACAGATTGATGAACTGTGGTTTGTCAGAGATCAGCTGTGATTATCTGGCAGCAGCGCTGAAGTCCAACCCCTCCCATCTGAGAGTGCTGGACCTGAGTAATGAGTACTCCTGGTCTTCAACTAACAACAACAACCTGCAGGATTCAGGAGTGAAGCATCTGTGTGGTTTCCTGGAGAGTCCAGGATGTGGACTTGAAACTCTGAGGTCAGTCAGCATGTTTTAGTTGTGCTGAGATGAATATGATGTGAAAGTTGTGCTGACACTAAACTGCAGTCCAACACAAACATACACACATCATCCAAAACACAGTCCAACATCCAAATCTCCTCCACTGCCAGCATGAATGATGGGAAAGAGAAGGAGGAACACTCTGACATTCAGAGTTAGAATGAGTTTCATAAAGCAGACTGTGAAGATCAAAGCTGCATTAGAAAGCTTACATGAATGAATGAGTGGACAGAAGTGGACAGAGATCATCTGAAGCATTTCAAATTCTTTAAATCAGCACATTGCTCTTTATTCTTTATCAACTCTGCTAGTTTCTCTCAGTTTTCTGTGGAATGAAGCTAACAGCAGGCTAATAAGATGCTGACCAATAGGTTTCTATTAAAGGTTGTAATTTGTATATGAAAAAGTGCTTTGGCTCAGCAGGGATCAGCTTACAGGTAGAATACAGCTGCTGGGTGGGATTAGCATGTCATAGCTATCTACCAAACTGCAAACTGGGGAATTTCAGGCCATCTATGAATCATTTTTGCTAACTGTTTATTCAGCTTAGGCTCACAGGGCTGCAGCCTGTGCCCTAGCTGTCATAGGGAAAGAGGCGTGGTCCACCTGCACAGGTGAGCAGTCCATCACAGGGCCAACAGAGAGAGACAGAGAAGCACTCTCTCACATCCACACCTACAGCCAATTTAGAAGCACCAATGAACCTAAGCAGCATTTCATTGGACTGTGGAGAACATCCAACCTCCACAGAAAGGCCAACAAGCTTCAGCCTACAACCTTCTTGCTTTAAGGCACTAGTGCTAACCACTTTTCCCCATTTCAGCCCAAATCCTGCATCTTCCTGTTTCTGACTCCAGGCCAGCTCCACTAACACTTTCTCATCAGACACTGCCACCTAGTGGAGGAAGTCTTAGTTCCATTTGAAGCTTCAGATTCCAGTTAGTTCATTTACAAAGAGGTGGAGGTGGTGGGGCCACAGCACCATCATCACTGAGTGGCATAGGACACTTAACCTTTGTTTCCATATGCTGGGAACTTCCTGTTGTTCCAAGGAGTACTGGAAAATGTGTGAAAATCTCCCAGTCAGTTCCTCACAGCACACTTCAATCATTTCCCTCCCACAGCATCAGGACCAGGGCTTTTTCTCTCTTTGGTCCCACTAAGAGATTTCCACACAAACTCCTCATCAGTGGGACGCTCAGAGCTACCAGCCCTTTGATGATGAAACACTGAATGATTTCAACCACTTTGTCTAATAAACTTACATCTTTCATTCTTTATACAGATTGAGTTTCTGTGGTTTGTCAGAGATCAGCTGTGATTATCTGGCAGCAGCACTGAAGTCCAACCCCTCCCATCTGAGACAGCTGAACCTGAGACTAAACTACCTGAAGGATCCAGATGTGAAGCATCTGTCTCATCTTAAGGAGAGTCCAGACTACAGACTGGAGACTCTGGAGTAAGTACAGTGATGGAGTGAGTGGGTGGTGCTGTCAGCAGTATTGTACTAAACACAGTCAGTATGAAACAAAGATCCAGTGTTTCCTCTAAATCTGCAGCTTCTCAGTGAAGCTGTGAGAGGAGAATGGTGACAGGCTTCAGGATTGGACACAAACACTTCCTATTTCTGACCTTTATGGTCACCATGGTAACGGCTGACACTCTCTGGTCAACAGCCAATCAGCTCTCTGAACAAAGCAGCACGCAGACCAATGACTGCATTCATTTCCAAGTTTAAAGCAGTGAAGAACACAGTCTGTAGGTGAGGAAGAATTTAGTGAGAGCAGATGTTTGGATGGAATTCCTCCAGTTAACAGCTGGAACCGTCCATCTGGATTGTTGGGCTTGTTGTTGGGGTTCCTACAGAGCTCAGAGTGGACACACCAAGGTTCTTCTAATGAATGAAAGTCCAAACTCAAACTAGGAGTGAAAAACATTTTCATCAACTTCAATAAAAATCCAAAGATTAGAAAAAGTGAATGTTACGCCCCTAATCTAGGCGTGTAGAGACGCACATAAGGTTGGAGGAGAGAGAGAGACAAATACCCGCCCTGGTTCCCAAGCCAAACATCCGAAACAGTTGTGAGTAAAAAAAAGGTGATCCAGGCCATACTGGACTTTCCTGCCCCTCGGACTAGGCGTGAGCTCCATCGTTTTCTCGGCACGGTGGGCTACTACCGGGGTTTCTGTAAAAATTTTGCGGAAGTGGTCGCACCCCTCACTAGCCTCACTAGTTGTTGACACCTTTTGTGTGGTCATCTGCGTGTCAGGGTGCGTTCCAGGCTGTTAAGACTCTCCTGTGCAGTGCACCAGTGCTGGCTGCCCCTGATTTTGCACGCCCTTTTAAACTAGAGGTGGATGCTAGTGCAAACGGAGCAGGTGCCGTATTGCTGCAGGAAGACCATCGTGGTGTGGATCACCCAATCGGCTATTTCTCAAAGAAATTTAATGTCCATCAGCGAGGGTACAGCACGATTGAGAAAGAGGCCCTCTCTCTGCTGTTCGCATTGCAGCATTTCGAGGTGTACGTCGGTTCCAGCCCCTCGCCTGTGATCGTTTATACCGACCACAATCCCCTGGTGTTCCTGATGCGAATGCAGAACTCGAACCAAAGGCTGATGAGATGGTCTCTCCTGGTGCAGGATTTCAATTTGGAAATCCGCCATAAGAAGGACACCGAGAATGTGTTGGCGGATGCCCTATCCCGTGTCTTCCTCTAAACAGAACTGTTCAAAGCAACTACAAAGGAGATGTCTTTGATTTTGGGAAGGGGGGTGTTACGGCTGTGGCCATAGGAACACTGTGTGGGCTGTTCTGTTCTGTGTCTCTCTACTGTGTTTCAGACTCTTTGCAGGTCCCTCCCCTAATGAAGAGTAGTGAGCAGCTGATTGGACCGTGGAACACGTGACAGTGATCAAAAAGCACATCAAAGTCAAGAGGTACTGGTGGCCCGACTTTGTTTTAGGAAGTGGACCAACGCAGTCGATGAGCATGTGTTCAAAAGGTGCCCCTAAAACTGGAATAGGGTGTAATGGAGCGGGTGGAATGACTTGGTTAGGCTTACGGCTAATCTGACAGGTGTGACAAGAACGACAATACTTAGCAACGTCATTCTTCAATCCTGGCCAAAAGAAATGACGCAGAATGCGGTGGTAGGTTTTTCTAATACCTAAATGTCCAGAAAAGCTGTCATGGGCAAGACTAAGAACTTTGTGTCGGTACTGTTGAGGCACCAGAACCTGCTTAAACACATTCCAGCCCAGATCACCAGCTGTAGGCGGATACCAGGTGCGCATCAACACATCATCCTCAACACTGTAAACACGAGGATACTGGTCACTAGAGTTGGCAGCTGAAAAACAACCCACAAGAGTCGGGTCACTGTGTTGTGCCAAAACAAAATCCTTTTTGTTAACTCCCAAAGGCAGTTGAGATGTCACTGATGGGCTAATAGACAGCATCGCCTCAGAGTCGCCCGACAGCGGGTCACAGGTTTTAGATTCAGACTCCGGCTCACCACCAGCGCAGAGGAAAGAGTCAGACAAATCAACATCACCATACCTGCGCTTGTGCGCGCGAGTTACAGCGCAGGCAGGAAAAACAGAGGGAGAGTGCTCAGCAGCAGGCTCAGATAAGAAAGTATCAGGCACAGGATTCTCAACCACTCTCGGGGTAGAAAACACTTTCCCGTTCGCTAAATCATTCCCCAGAATCATCGCAACTCTGGGCACTGGCAACTGATCTCGCACTCCAACCGGTACCGAACCCGAAACAAGCGGCGATTGAAGAAACACATTGTGTAGGGGTACTCGCAGCACATCCATTTTTACTCCCCAGACAAGAGCATCCGAACCACAAAAAGAATCATCAGAAAAAGGTAGAATACCCCTCAAAATGAGTGTTTGCGCGGCTCCAGTGTCACGCAAAATCGTGATCGGCACCCGATCCTCCTCTTTTCCGGTTAAAGAAACAAATCCTTCCGACACAAAGGGACGGTAGCTGTCATCAAAGCTTTCACCTCCCACTTCATTGCTAGGTGAAGTGGAAGCAGACATAGAACGAACGAAACCCACACTTTTCGGCTTCCTTACCGTGTGGGCCTGCTCCCTGCGCTGTAGTGATGGGCAAAGAGCGACGAGGTGCCCGATTTCATGACAATAAAAACACGTGCGATCTGACACAGGAATAGCAGCAGAACGTGTCTGGCGCTTAGGGGAAACCCTATAACTTTTGGCAGGATGAGATGCGGAAGTGTACTCACGGCGCGCCGTTGAAAGTGCGGCACGATGAGTTAATACAAATTCATCGGCAAGGACAGCGGCTTTAGACAATAACCCCACCTTCTGTTCGTTAAGGTACACCACAATATTTTCAGGGAGACATGTCTTAAACTCCTCCAGCAGGATCAACTCTTTCAGCTGAGTAAAGTTCTCTGCTTTACTGGCAGCCAACCACTTGTCAAATAAGACAGCTTTCTCATGTGCAAACTCCACAAACTTTTGACTGTCGGACTTGCTACAGGCACGAAACTTCTGCCGATACGCCTCTGGACTAATTCATAAGCCCGCAAAATAGTGGATTTGACAACCTCATAATCCAGGCTGTCAGCAATGGAAAGACTCGCACAAACCTCCTGCCCTCTTCCTACTAATTTACATTGCAACAACAAACTCCAGACATCCTTTGGCCATTTTAAAGTGGTTGCGATGCGCTCAAAAGCAGTGAAATAGGAATCAACCTCCCCCTCTCTAAAAGGAGGTACCAAAACAATCTGCTTGCTAGCGTTAAACTGGTCTACAATGGAAGCGTCGGGGAGTGTACTCGCATGGACGGGAACAGCGTCTTTCGCACGAGAGGAATCCAGCTCCATAGCTCGTATGCGGAGATGCATGAGCTCAACTTCCTTAGCCTTAGCCTCCAGCTCCACCTCCTTCAAGCGAAGGGCAAGCCTGAGATCCTCCGTCACCAAACCCGCCGCAGCCTGGCCAGTCGGGTCAAACTTAGGGGATTGAACGGCGACAGGAGCTTCCGCCCCCGACGCCACCCGCCCCTTGGAAGGTTTCGGGATGGCCCCAGCAGCTTCCGCCCCCACTGCCGTCTCCACACCCCCAGACCCACTCGGCGAGGATTTCTGCCTCCCAAACACTCCCCTGTCCACCAGTTTCTCTATCAAACATTGTTTAATTTCTGCCTTTTTAGAATCCAACGGAACATCCACATTGAACAAATTAGCCACCACTAATAAATCTGCTTTTGTGCACCGCTCCAACTTTTCAATGGAGGGCTGTTGCGCAAAATCATCCATGTCAAACGACATCACGAGCAAAGCAAAAAAGAAAAACACAACTCTGCAGACAACCAACCGCATCCGCACACTCCAGAGCCACAAAACCGCACCTACCGCATAGACAAACGAAACTCTCCACCTTCCCACACCCTCCACAATGTCTTCCCCCCACCGCAAACGCAAAAAGGAAACGAACCAACCACACAAACGAAAAGGGACGAGCCCCCATTTATGTTACGCCCCTAATCTAGGCGTGTAGAGACACACATAAGGTTGGAGGAGAGAGAGAGACAAATACCCGCCCTGGTTCCCAATCCAAACATCCGAAACAGTTGTGAGTAAAAAAAAGGTGATTTTATTGAAGGTGATGAAGCACAGCTCCAGGGTGAACCCAGGCCAAAATAATAAACAAAACCAACTAAGTCCCACCAGAGAAAACTAACTACACCCTACGAAAGAAAACAGAACAAACAAATGACAATACTAGCCCTCGCTCCCTAACCCGGAAAACAGGAGAAAACTGTTCCCAAAGAAAAAGGCGGCTCACCCCTTCCGCTTCAGCCTAAGGGTGCCGAAGCACTAAGTTAACACAGCCGGAGCGGCTCTCACAGAGCACGCTCACACAAATGTACAGCAAACGTATAGGTTGGTAACCAGGGTCAGGACCGCGTCGGCTGTCAAGCTGCTCGCTCGCTCCACTCTCTCTCTCTCTCTGGCGGGAGCTGTCAGAGCGGCTTTTTGAACACTGTCACGTGTTCCACGGTCCAATCAGCTGCTCACTACTCTTCATTAGGGGAGGGACCTGCAAAGAGTCTGAAACACAGTAGAGAGACACAGAACAGAACAGCCCACACAGTGTTCCTATGGCCACAGCCGTAACAGTGAAGCAACAATGAGTCCTAGTACAGTCCCAGCACTGAAGTCCCTGCTGCTCTTTATACTGGATGTGCTGCATCACTGACTGACAGCTGATGAAGAGTCTCTGGAAACACTCGTTTATCTCCTCTGCTCTTCCTTCTTCTCTCTGCAGGTGGGGGTGCTGATGGTAAACAGAACGGTGTGTGTGCTGAGAGAGGAGCAGCTGTGTCCTGATGATCCAGAGAGTTTGAAGCAGCAGCAGCTTGTGTGTAGAGAGGCTCTGACTGGGCCATGTTACTGGGAGGTGGAGAGGAGAGCTTCATCCAGCAGTGACTGACAGAGGAATGAGAAGAAGTGCAGATGACTGTCAGTGCTGCAGAGTGAACTGCTCTGAGAACAGCTCCACTGTCAGACACAATGTAGAGTCCAGCATCATCCCTGTGTGTCCCTCTAGATCTGACAGAGGATCATCAGTGTATCTGGACTGCTCTGCTGCTGCTCTGTCCTTCTACAGTCTCTGCACAGTCTCTGTCTGACTCTGGCTTCAGACCCTCCTGGATCAAACTCACCTGGAAAGACTTTCAAACATCACTCAATAGATTTGAATACAGAATATATTTGATATATACTGTAGATCAGGGGTCGGCAACCCTGGGCACGCGTGCCACAGTTGGCACGCGAAGGGTTAACTGATGGCACGACCATAGCTGGACTGGCCATCGGGCATACTGATGGTGATTTTTCGTTTTTATGGGCCGATGATGTTTTTTTATATTTTTTTTGTAACGATATAAACAATGAAAGGTGGTGGATTGGCCAGATGCTGGTCGATGTGTAAAAATAAGTCAGTTGTTTGGTGGTGACTATGGCAGAGCTTCCACAGAGGCAGCATGTGGATGAGGGAAAGGGGAGGGAGGAGGAGCAGAGACCCGAGGCGGCCGCCGGTCCGAGTGTCACGTGAACTGAACTTCAGGTAAGAAGTTATGACCTGCAGTCTATCTGGTTCAGATATAAACCAAGTTTAGGTGGAGTTTATTTTACTTGTGCTGACTTTTTACAGTCAGTTACAATAAGTCTTACAGCGTACTAGCTAGCATGACGGAGTTTCTATTAGTGATGGGTCGGTCGCGAATGAAATGGCTCTTAGAGCCGGTTCTTTGACGTCAACGACGTGAGCCGGCTCCTTATCGCGAGCCGTGGTTTGTTTGTTTTTTCTTTCTCTCACCCTCTCTCTCTATCTCTCACCTTTTTTCCGCTTCACTCAGCATGCGAGCCTTGTGCTTTACGCTGGGAAGAGGGGGGAGGAGCGGTAGTTACACTCAGTAGCACAGGAACAGAGGGAGGGAGAGACAGAGAAAGAGAGCCAGGGATAACAACGTCACATTAGAAAGGTATAGTAATCATCCACAACTATTTTCAGTTGCAGATGATAAAGGATTCAGAAAGTTTATTCATGCGGGCCCATATGACAGAGAATGTGCATGTTCTTTTTGTTTTCATATTATAATTTATATGTAATTGTGTGTTGCAGTGTATTGTGTTGTTTTACTTTAAATTTGTAAAAGGAAAAAGCTGAAAATTTAAATAGTTAAAAGTTTAAATGTGAATGGTTGATTTTTGTATTATATGATTTATTTATTACATTTTATGTGGAGTGAATAAATAAAAGTATATTTACGGTGGCCCTTAGAGACAAAGCACATACAAACTTCAAATCACGTACGAACCCTGAAACACGTACAAACTCCAAAACACGTAAAAACTCAAAACATGTACAAAAGACAACAGAAGTGCTCCAGGATGCTAGGGACAGTGTTGAACTTTTGTTGCCTAGTGGCTACACAAGCCAGCAAGTACCAACGACCGGATTTGGTGTGTGGTAATGACAGGTAAATGAAAATTTTTATTTATTTTTATTATTTGACTATATATGAATGCTTGTGTATAAATACACAAACAATACACAGATGCTTTAA
The DNA here is from genome assembly GCF_056152115.1 of Neolamprologus brichardi. Lineage (NCBI taxonomy): Eukaryota > Metazoa > Chordata > Actinopteri > Cichliformes > Cichlidae > Neolamprologus > Neolamprologus brichardi. The sequence goes on along the minus strand of NC_142106.1, from coordinate 53,256,752 downwards.
TGCTTTCAATTGTGTAATTTAAGTGATCTAGGTAGCTCTGTTTTGGAAGTTCAGTTCATGCTAGAAATGTGTTTTGGAGTTTGTACGTGTTTTGTCTCTAGGGGCCACCGCCTATATTTATATATAAACATATATAAATAAAACCACTTTTTTTTTACATTAGTAATTCCTCCTCCTTAGCTTAGTAAGCTAATTTTATATTATTGTTAATAATAAATTAATTAAAGCAACAAAACAACCCGAAGAGCCGGTTCGGAGCCGAAAAAGAGCCGGCTCTTTTTAGTGAGCCAAACCGAAAGAGCCGGTTCTCTAAAATGAGCCGGAAATTCCATCACTAGTTTCTATACAGCTGGGTGGTGCTATGATGTTACTAATAGTGAACTTTACAGTGGCTTGCAAAAGTATTCGGCCTCCTTGAACTTTCCCACATTTTGTCACATTACAGCCACAAACATGAATCAATTTTATTGGAATTCCATGTGAAAGATCAACACAAAGTGGTGAACATGTGAGAAGTGGAACGAAAATCATACATGATTCCAAACATTTTTTACAAATAAATAACTGCAAAGTGGGGTGTGCGTAATTATTCTGTCATGGAAAAACACACTGCCATCAACTTCTGTTTTGTTTTTGTCAAAATCACTGTAATATAATCACTGTACCTTTATATACACGTGACTTATATTAATGCTGCTGCCCTCTTGTGGCTAAAGTGTAATTATGTTATTGTTATTAGTGAAAACATTTGAGAGTAACATGAAAAATGAGTCAGCACTTTGGCTTTAGCTTAAGAAATCCTCATTTTTATGTCATCAGTTATAGTTGCATGTATTCATTATCATAATTGAACCTTTAATATTGATGTCTTAAATTTATTTTGAGTAAATTAGCAATTTTATGGTATTTATATGGTATTTTATGGTTGTATTAAATAGAGACATCATTAATGAATTAATTATTTCAGTAATTAATTAAAAAATGTACATAATCAATTAAAGAAATATATTAATAATGAATTGTCCATTAATTTCATTTAAAATGTTTCATTATTTGTTTATGTACAATTCAAATTAGTTAATTACATATTTAATCAATTATTGGTTTGTTTTCTATTTTAATTATTTTACTGACACATTTAATGAATTATTTAATGATGTATTTATTTAATTCACGTTGCTACTCCTGGCCCTGCATCGCTGTTCATAAATACATTTTATTTGTCAGCTTCACCCATCAAAGTCAGGGGGCGGGGTTAATACTGATCAAGTCAAAACCATTGCTTTGGTCTGCTGGGCGTTCTTTTAGTGGGCTTTTCTGTCACGGCCTGCGTGGCAGACTATGATGAGGGGAAGGAGGACCCAAATGCTGGACTCTTTGATGAGGTCAGTGCAACGCCACAATGCGGCAGACTAACCTTAACTAACTCGCCAAGAGACTAACGTGAAGTTACGCAATGATCCAGCATCGGAAAGAGCTCCACCACACTCCTAAGTAGCTCCTCTGACGAGGCTTGATCAGCTGCAGGTGTGAGTAATTCTCCTCTGCAGGTGTGGCCAGGCTCCTGGCTGACACACACACACACACACACACACATAGATACACAAACATGGAAACAGGAGACAGCAGCACCAAAAACACACATGTCCATAACTTCTTACAGGCCCTGGGTCACCCAGACCCCGGTCCCATGACAATTTCTCAAAACTAAGTAGGCCTACACACCAGGGTTTGGACATGTGTCGACCCAAACTATACTTAAACTTTACCCTTTTTTGTGTGTCACCAAATACACTTTAATATCTTCTAGACAAGAATGTAGTGGCATCATCTTTAACCTCCTAAGACCCGAACTCCTCCGTGGCATTCATTTTTAATTTCTCTTTGATATTTGGGCTGATTGGGACCTGATGAATGTAAAAACAAAGAATTACCAGATTTTTTTTTTTTAACCAAATTTTTATTTCTGAGAAAAATGAGAGCCACATATGAGGATATTGGTCTAAAATATCGATAGCACAGTGGCAGTATAACATCCTCGTAAGTGGATATCAGGCCCTTGTAGAGCAAAATTGAGTATTTTGGTCTAAACAACCCAAAATGTGATGTCTACATATGTGGACGCCAGGTCCTAGGAGGTTAAATATCTGCTCACTTTGTCAAAATGAACCTAATCATCTCTGATGAATTCAGTGATGTCTGCCAGCTCACCTTGCAAGTGGTCGAGCTTATACGGCCGACAACACGGCACACAACTTGTAAACCCCCTGCTGACTATAACCTCTTGAGTTATTTATTTATGTTAGTTTCAACTGTTCCTGCAAAATGTAAGCACGTGTTACTGATAAAAAGTCCAATAGAAGCAAAGTCTAAACTTTGAAAACAAAAAACAAAAACCTGTCTGATTAAGATCTGATCTTTGGGGGGTTTCAATAAGCAGTGTGACCCGTGTATGTGCATTAGGGGTGGGTTTTGATTATCGCTTTATCGATTAAAATCGATTCTGGCTTGGATAACGTGATATTGATTCATTAAAATCTTGAATTGATTTTTTAATATAAATTTATTTTGGCCAAAACACCAGAATCTCAGGTTAAACCTCCCAAATTTCAACAACCACCAAACAGCTAAAACAGTCAATGAGAGCAGGAACACGGATTCTGCACAAAGACGTAAACACAAATCGCGGAGCCGCCGACGCATCAGAATCAGTGAGATGTGACTTTCTCACCTGACTGCACGGACACGAGCTGAAAGCCGACAGCTCGCTGATTCTGATGTTTTGGCGGGTCCGCGCTTTGTGTTTACACCCTTTTTGATTCTGAAGCTGCAGGTTTTTATCTCTCTCCAAACAATATTGAGTAAACCAGCAGCAAAAGAAGATCCAAACTACGCTTCACATAAACATCGTCATGAATTCCCTCTGATTGTTTTGCTGCCACCAGGATAAAATCACACTTCATGCACAGCTCTCTCTCTCTCTCTCTCTCTCTCTCTCTCTCTCTCTCTGTACTTCAAGAACAGTTTCTCGTCTAAAAATCTTTTTCTGCATTATTCGCTTGTTTGTTATGCACAAGTCTACCGTTCTTACAGCCTGTCGGCCGCTGTTTTTTTTCCTTTTACTTACTTCTGAAAACAAAGCCTCATTTCTGCCGTTCAATACTGAACAAATTTAAACTTTTTAAAATGATGTAAAATTGCAAAATGCTCAGCTGTGTCTGTAATCAAACCTCTGTAACTTTGCTCTGCTTCACGTCAGCAGCATCAGGTAATGTTCATATGTTCATTAATGGTTTTCTTTCGTTTTTGATGTACTGCAGAATATTTGTATAAAATCCCAGGCCAGGAAAACCTTCATGTTTTTCTGTTTGATCCTCAGCTACTTTGACACAAAGGCATCTGCTGTGATGCTCACACCTTTGATAAAGTCTGGCAAGTGTCAGATTTCTTTTTATAGAAATAAAAATATAGAAATGTACTGATGCATGACCTGAATTATAATATTTCTGACTGTCTGAGGCAAAATTTCCCCGATTCAAATTGAATCAAATTGAATTGAATCGATTCTAGAAATGAGTGACGATACCAGCCCTAATATGCATGTTTTAATAAAAGAGATAATGTTGGTGTTTCAGTCATGTAGTAACTTTTAGCTTTAACTGTACAAGGCTTGTTAGACATAATGAAACACATCGTACAGATTTCTGGATGTTAGACTATAATTTTTATTATGATTATTAATCTTGAGTCTAAAAAGTCAGTCAAGTATATCCAGGATATCTTTCTGTTAACTGGATTCACTGACCCTAACACTGGGACCAGGATAAGCGGTCGCATGAACCTGGTTATCAGCTGACAATCGTATTATTTAATTAATTTAATTAAGTTATTTATTTTTTCTAATTTTTCCTCTATATTTCCCCTGAAATGAAGGGATTGTGTCAAACATGCTTTGGTTCCTCACATTTTTCTACAATCTCTTTGTACAACCCCCTGAGTTAAAGCTGAAAGTCTGCACTTCAAACACATCTGAGTTGTTTCATTTAAAATTGATTTTAGTGTATGTACAGAACCAAAATTAGAAATTAAGTTCTCTCTGTCCAGATATTTATGGACCTAACTGTATAATCTATACAGCACGTAAAAAATGCTGTAAATAAAGAAGTCTGTGAAAATGTGGCGCTTCCAGGTCAATTTAAACTGAAGTGATATAATCTTCTCCCCACAGTTTGAGTTTGTATTGTCTCAGCTGCAGACAGACTATGATATAAATGTGGAGGTGCCAACCACTATTAATATTATTAGTTATAAAGGACACCTTCCTGCCTTTAGTCTTATTCATGATCATTATTAGTTGTCTTCTAATGTCCACAAGTCTGTATGATGTGTTTCATAGTTTCTAACAAGCCTTTTAAACTTAAGTTACTGCATTGCTGAAACATCAACATCTGCTTATTGAACAAAACAAAAAACAACCAAAAGACCACACATCTGATTTTATTTTTATTTTAATAGACTTCCAAACATTATAGCAGATAACTGGCCTCAGAATATAATTGAATAAACATTTTTAAAAACGATAACCTAATCCTGTCTTGACAGGCTGAGCTCTTCAGTATCCACCAACAGCATCGTCATGCTGAGTCAGACGTTTCTGCTCCTGGTGGAAATACTCTTCCTCTTTCCACATTGTACCAAATGTTTTTAAATGTTAGTTTCAATTTAAAATTAAAGATTTAAAAAGTGTAACACATGATGCAAATGTAAACAAAAGCCCCTCTGCAGTATCAAGTCTGCATGGCAAAGTGACACACTTTAAGTGATCTTCATCCTTGGGAAAAGTGCTGTCAGCTATTTCCCAGTCACCTGGCGTCTGTGCTGTTCACAGAATCACAATTCCATCGCTGAACTTCCTCTCTGCACCGTCGATTAGAGCTTGGCACGCTCCCTTCATCCTTCTGCTTCTATTCCAACGCCACTGAAGAATTAGGGCAGAGCAGATTGTACACCCTAGTTGTCTTCCTCAACGTCAACGTTGAATCTCTTTCACTCCTTCTGGTTGTTCTGTTCAAAGTCTCCTCTCGACGATCTTCTGGAAGCTCAGTAGCACAGCTCACTGTGGGAGATCTGCTGTGCTGAAGGTGATCTCTGCTCCTCTATGATCCTCCTGAAGCCTCTCTCCAGGCCTCAGCTTCCATCTTGTGGATGATCTCCTTCAGTCACTCCTATTCATGGCACCTCACGACACCTGCAAGTTAAAAATTGACACTCCTCTTTTGCCACACGGCTCTCGCCATGTGTCAACTCCACACAATGAGACATGCACAAGAATGTTGCACTTTCTCTCTTAAAAATTCTCCAGGGTTTCTCTTGGAGCAGCTTCTCTCCAAACCTGTAACCCTGTGTCAAAGAAATATTAGTCAGTGGTTAAATATTAAGATTGTTCAACTCCCAGCTCCACCCAGAGCCTGTATCCTTGCCTGTAGACAAAACCCTGTAAGTTAAAACAAACTTCACATTTGCAAACAGCTGCAGCTCATAAGAGTAATAAAGTATTCAGCATCACAGAGACAAGTATCATTGCAGGTTTATTCTAAATCATTAAACCTCTGCTTTTTTGCCACAATTTGCTCCAAATCATCGATCACTTCAACTTCATCCCACATTGTAATCAGTGACTTTCCTTAAGTTTGTCACTCACTTATTTCATCACTATGAGCTCAATAGTGGTCAGATAATGAGCCCCATTTTAACTATTCTATAACCCTGCACATCTGCTCAGTTGTCACTTGTCTGTCTGTGCTGAATCCTTTACAAGCACTCTTAGAGAAACATTAGCAGTAGCATCCTAGGTCAGGCCTGGGTCACCAGACTCCAGAGGTGCTGTAAAAGGTCATAGTTAACACTCTGCTGTAAAAGAAGCAACACTGGTTTCAACACAGTATGTCTCTCACACTGTATTCACATCTCCACTGTAATATTCACATTTCTCAACAACACAGTGTAATTTCATCACCAACATACATCCTGTAAACACAGTTTCCTTCACACAAAAACTCAGTAATCCTGTGGTAGAAAAACATTATTAAGTTGTGTCCTGCTGTAAATCACATGATCAAATCACATGATTAACCCTCTGCTGTAGAAAAGTAATGTAAATGTTAGCGCTGCGCAGGTGTGTACACACTTTCTCACAGTGACGTCTGCATTGTGAGTAATACAGGATCATGAATAACACACTGCTGGTAAATTCACAGACACCCAGAAAATTTACAGCTAAAAGCTTAAATTTGCAGAGTTCACACAGTCATGTGACCCAACGTTTCCTCCTCTGGTCTCCTCCTGCTCCTGCAACAAAAGACACACACAGAGATACATCCACCCTTTGTCATATCTGGGTGGGGGTTAACCTTTGCATAGTGGTGTTAAGTCAGTCAAGTCAGTCAGCTCTTGTCAGCTTTCAGCAGTCCAGTCAGTTCCCCATTTTTTCACCTTTGTAGATTTGAGCTTTTGGAGCCTTTCTTTTCTCTTCAGGTGTACAGATGCTGAGGAGGCAGGTGAAGCAGGTGGAGCTGTTGTAATGCTGGCAGAGGGTGTGTCTTAGTAACTCTGTGAGGTAGAACTGGATCCAACATTGTGGATGTGTTGATGTTGGAGCCATTAAGATTCTCTGGCCACACTGTAGGATTTCCCTTTGATTCACTGCGGGGGCATTTTGGAGTCTGTCAATGAAACTCTTCATATTTGTGTTTGACTCCAGTTTATAGAAACAGAGAAATGTGTCATGCTTTTGTTCGGCCTCCACAAATATACACATTTGTTCATTGGTTGGACTTTTTGTAAGGAGACACATTGAAAACCATGTTAATAAGATCTTGTTGTTTCCTGTGGATCCGACACAGAGAGTGGACTTCAGACAGAAAGCGTGGAAGAGATTTTAGAGGCCGTGTGTGGCAACAGGAAGTTTCTGTATGTTTGCTGATCTTACATGTGGAAAACAACACGTGATGTTTGTGAAGTTCTACAATGATCATTGTTCTCACAGCATTTTGAGTGGGAGCAGTTCAAACTGAGAGTAGTGGGAGTTCTTTATTGATTGAAACAAGCTGAATGTTTCTGTGCACAATGAAGATCAGCAGCAGCAGCTCAGCTGATCAATGAATTGACATCCATCAGTCATTTCATGAGATAAAGTCATCAGCAGACATTTGTTCTAACTGTGTGATAAATGTCAGAACGTCAGGGCTCTGCTTTAGTCACTACTTGATGATCATTGGCTCATTGTTGAATCCAGTGGCCCAGTCTGACCTCTGACCCTTTGCTGCATGTCTTCTGTGTTATCTCCACTTTCATGTCTGATCTTCTGCTGTATCGTCCAAAATAAACATCTGAATCATTTCCAACACTTCAGCAGATCTTTAGTTAACACATATTGTACTATACTGCCCACTTCCTGATCTTATTGGATCTGTGTGTGAGGTTGGTGAAGGAAACACATGTTTACTGAGTGAATCGCTGCCATTAGGAACTAGTTTTTCATATCACTGCCTACAAATCACACAGGACCATTTCTGCAAGTGAAAAGTCGTAATTGGAGGAAAATAATTGTATAGTTTGTGCGACTGTTGTTTGTAAATGAAGAATTGTCCCAACTACATGTGCTGCTGACCTTTGACCTTTTCTTTAGGTGCACAGAGGAGTCTGTGGAAACATCCAGAACTGAGGCAGTGCTACAGATGTCTTCTAATAAAGTGGTGTATTATCCATGGATGCGTTCCATTCCTGTTTAGACCTGCTCGCTGTCAATGGGCTTCATTCCATTTCAGACTGCCGGTGGTCGGCTGTGATCTAAACTCAACATGGCTCCTGTGTTAGAAGAGCCTCTGATTTTAAAATATGCACATTGAATAGTTTCTGTCCAACACTATGGAGCTACCAGCCCAGTATATGTAGCCCACAGTAGATGGAGTTATCAAGCTGGACTGACAAACATCATGACTCATGTAATCCCTACATGTGGACCTTTCACAGATGGATCCAAGTGCAGATTCAACTCTGCATTACATTTGACTTCAGCTGTTACACACTTTCATTTTCTAGCTGTGTCACTTCCTGCTTTTTGGATCAGAGAGTTTATCTATGTCCACAAATGTTTGGCTGCATATTTTTATCATCTATATTTTCCAGTCTTCATACAGCCGATATTTCATGTGAACTCCAATCTGCCACCTGCCATCACGTTTTCAGGGTTCATTCAGTGTTGAAATGTAGGACAAACAGCAGCACATGTTCTCTAAATGTTTGCAGTCATTTTTAAATGAAGCTGATACTACATGAGACATTTTCCACATTTATTGTCTTTGAACAGAGGATAATAAAGCCATCAAACATATACAGGCTTGTGCAAATACAAACTTCTGTGGTGCATTTGATGACCTGCAGAGGAGAACAAGTCGGGCTTTTCAGCCCTAACACAACCTCTTTGTTCTCAATACTACAAAACCTTAAAAGGCTGATATGCAAGTTTGCATGAATCACCAACACAGTTGTATTTGTTTCTAGTATAGTTATAAATAAGGTGATCAAATATCTGCTGACTGATTAGATCCAGTATCTATTAAAGATGAACTGGATATCACAGCATGTTGTTAATCCGTCATATCAAACTAAACAGTGTTGCTGGTGTAAATATCCTCCAATAAAGTCAGATGGGCTGAGGGCTGCTGTTGCCAGGTAACGATGATGTCACACTGGATCTTCTGATCTTTAGCATCGTAGCGCTCGGAGTCTGATGTTGGCTCATGTGTTGTCATACACCAACATGACGTTCTACTAGTCAAGGCCTCACCTTAACCCACTGATGCTGATCACACAGACCCACTAATAGAACTGTTTTATCAGGTTTATGCAGCGTCACCATTAATGTCACATTTAATCAGAACACATTTACATTACAAGCCCACTACAACCATTATCAACGTTTTAAATTACATTATACATCTGCAGTGATTTAAAGCACCAATATTTTAACCTGATTCATTTCTCCACCTTAACAGTTCATTTCTCAAATGAAGCAAAAAAATGTACCAAAAAATAATTTAATATTTATTTTCCAACTTTTACAAGTGAAATCAAACAAGTGTGTTTAACAGTGAAAACCAGAGTGGAAGCAGCTCATATAGAGTCCAACCCAGGCTAAAAGTAAGTTGAGTAGACCAGCATCATCAAAGTGTCGGCTCTCTGAACACGGTGCAAGATCGCCATCTGCAGGACAAATCTAGTTTTTCTCGCCCTCCTCGTCAACGTCAAGATGACGTCATCGTACAACAAAACATGCAGATCAGGTGACATGACTGTTTAAGAGGCGGAGTTAAAGTGTGGCAGGTAAGCATGTGGAGGAGGAGCAACAACTGCAGCATGACGCAGGAACATCATCATTGCATTATACAGTTTCCTCTCTAACTGGATGATGCTGTGAACAAGAACAGCTGTGGAACCATTGGCCATTTCCCATAGTGTAGCTGAGTCAAAACAGCCCAAGTGCTGAGAGGGAAAACATAATGATTTATGTAAAGTCATAACTGGCTGCAGCAGCTGAGCTTTGACCTGTGAGCTGCAGCTTAAGTTTCTTTTATGGTTCAGTGTTTAATGTTTAAACTGTTTATGGCTGCACACACTGCTGCGGGTTAATTATTGATCAAACAATATCACACAAGGTGCAGCAGCTGACCTTTGACCTGTGAGCTTCAGACTCTTTGCTGGTGTGAAGTGTTTAATGTGACTTCAGCCTGCAGACACAGAGGACTGATGAAGCAGAAGATTGTCTCTGTTTCTACACAGACCTGGTCCAGACAGCAGAGCTGCAGAGTGAAGACGTTCATGGGAAGAAGCTGAGTAAGTGCAACGTCCTCTTTGAATCCTGGATCAGGAAGTGAAGCCGGTGAATATTTGGTGCTTAAATAAGGTTTCTGTCTTTTTTTTTTTTTTTTTTTTTCTCCGCCTGTCCCATTTGGTTCTTTAGCCGTCAGAATTGTTGTCTGAAGACCAACAAGGATACCCAATGGATTTATTTTGCCAAATGGATCATCATGGCATTGCCGTATTGGTCCATTTGATCGACCTTTGTTTTTATTATTTATTTTATTTTCAGTTGTTACAGACGGGACAGACATGAGTGAGGGATAGGAAAGGGAGAAAGAAAGAGGAAGGAAAAGAAAAACAGAAGGGGAGAGGGACAGTGAGAAAGGGGGGAAGAAAAAATATCTCCGGGATCACCTGTTGAGAGAAAAAGAATAGAAAACAAGCAAAAAAAACAAAACAATGCAACATACTATACACAACACCATCGCATTAATCTAGCTAAGTGTAAACAGCAGTAAATACTAAATATTGAATGTTGTTGTGCAGCACGCAGGACAGACAGCGCACAATGTGCTTTGAAGTAGCAGCCAAGAAAGGTGTGATTTAAGTCTACGAATAGTGAACACCCATGTGCACACCTGTGTGGATCGGCGCGCTTGTATTCAAATGGTTTCCCCATGTAATGGTCTGCTAGAGGATGTAGAGAGCCATAGCCCTGTCCCCCAGGGCATGAAGCAGGCATGGAGGAGATCCAGGCCCCAGACATCCAGAGGCCCCAGAGTGCAAGAGCCCAAGGAGGACCACCGGAGGGGCATCCGTGCCACCTTCATGGGAAGGGCTGAGGATCCCCAGATGAGGGGTCACCCAGTAGCCACCGGGCAGAAGCTAGAGGGGGCTGCACCGGCGTGCCCGCCGGCTCCGCCGGCAGCCAGCTGTGCCAGAGTGAACCGAGCCGCAGGCACAGAGGCCGGAGGCCCGAGGGCCCCCCGCGCCCCGGAAGAGGCCTGACCGAGCAGCAGGCGCCAGGCCCCGCCAAGTAGTCACCGGGAGTGAGCTGGTACATACCTGAGCGCCCAGCCCCGGACACCAAGAACCACCAACGCACCGACCCCTGAGGGCATCAGTCACCGGCAGGGAGTGTGGTGAGGGGAGATAGGCCTCCACACTTTGGAGGGCCTTGGAGTTCCGAGAGAGGTGGAGTCTAAGACCCGACCTGACATATAGACACAGACAAACAGGCACACACAGACACAGACATGCATTCCCACCCTCATGCACACATATACAAACACTCAGCACTCACCCAACGCAGGAATAAACGTAAATGGACATGTACACACAAACACACTCCCCAAACATACTCTATACCCCGGGTCCAGGTATCCTCACCCCCAGAGGGGGAAACGGCACCCAGACCCAAGAGATGTTACCCTTCCCTCCGGGGTGGAGGCAAGCAGACCGCCCCAGGCTCCGCAGCAGCAGGGAGGCCAATCGGACAGCCAGCATCTCTTCCCAGCCCCCCCGCCCCGATGGCTAGCAGAGAACAGGGGTGTGTTAAGACCCCATACCTCCCTCCTCCCGCTCAAGTGTAGTGTTGCTGCGTGTTGCTCTAAAGTGTATTTAAAACAAGGGAGAGCATGGTGATGCTGCCAGAGAGCAGCAGGTGTTAGCACGGCCCCTCCCGAGAACCCTCAATGTCTACATGGATTTAAAATTGAGAGGTGGGCACCGGCGCCAGAGGCAGGTTTGAATACACAGACCGTCTACTGGACGCCGTTAACGTGCCCACCCTCAAGGCCCTATATATATATATGTGTGTGTGTTATGAGAGTGTAAGTAATGTGGATGTCTAAGTTGTGAGATAAAATTGAGGCACAGGTGGCCAGAAGAGGACAGAGGGGGGGGGGAATGTCTCCCCTGCACCCTGGTGACACACCCGCACCCCAAAGCCCTACCTGTGTGGGTGGGTGTGGTGGAGCGGGAAGAGGGAGGCAGCCGGGGATGGGGAGGAAAAGAAGGGAGGGGAGGGTGTCCCTCCCTAGGGCCAGCTCCCCCGCTGACCCCAATATGCACCCCCGTCCTCTGGCATCCACCAAGGCAAGGGAGCCCAGGCCCATCCAGACCGGGGCCTACGGCAGCAGCACCGCCAAGCCCCACAGGACCTGGGGCAGCCCACTCTACCCCACCGCAGAGGAAACTGTACCCACCCCAACATTCAATCATCTCCCAGACTACACAAGACACAGACACCCAGGTTAAGTTTATTCTCCACCTCTCCTATGTCTCTCCCCCACCTGCAGAGTGGACTCCTGCAAAGATGGAACAACCTCCCTGCCAGTTCAAGAGCCCCCCGGTTAGGCCGATGCACAAGAGGCCCCCTGCGCCAGGGCTGAGCCCCCGTGCACCCACCCGCCCACAACCTCGGCGACACACCGACGAGGACCGAAGCCCCCAAGGCCTAGCCAGAGCCCCAGCACGGAGGCGAAGCACCCCCGAACCCCAAACCCCCACGCCCGCCCCGGATCCACTCAGGGGCAGCCAGGCCACCAGGCCAGTAACCTACGTCCGCCAGCACAGACCATCCTCCAGCCCCGCTGCACGCGGCCACGAGGAGAACAACCTCTGAGAGCGACCAGAGCCACTAACCAGGTTATGAACACAACCCCCGGGTTAAGCCCTCCAGGGATAACGTCTCTAGGGGTCCTCCAGGTGCCCTAAGCCCATCCCAACCTCCACATCAACCACAATAGCCAAGGCGGGACCAAACCACGACCCCCCACCCCCGCTAGGTGATGGAGCCGATCAAAGGAGCCCAGAGGGATTGATCTAATGTGGTGGCAGAGGCTATATCGAGACTAATGTGATCTATTAAATAGTTTCTGTATTGGCTAGAATTAAGATTATTTTTATTTTTCCAGTTCATGAGGACCGTTTTCTTGGCGATGCATAGGGCAATAAAAACCATGTGGACTGTATTAATTTCTGTAGTGACATCATCCAAATTTCCCAACAAGCATACTAAAGGGGAGGTTGGAATTTTACATTTCAGACACTTTGATAAGTCCTCACATATCTCGTGCCAAAACTTCTGCACTGGTGGACAGAACCAAAGAGCGTGGATGTAACTGTCTGGTGTATTGCCTTGACAGTGTGAGCAGTTGTTGGCGGATGTAAAGCCCATCTTAAACATTCGATGACCTGTATAGTGCACTCTATGCAGTATTTTGTATTGTATTAATTGCAGATTGGGATTTTTAATCAATTTAAAGGTTTTTAAGCAAATCTGAGACCAGACGTTTTGGTCTAAGCTGACTGATAAATCTGCTTCCCACTTTGCAATAGGAAGGGATATTGATTCATCTATTTTAGAAAGTGTTCTGTATATTTTAGATAATAGTTTGGGGGATTTAAGAGTAAGAAATTGAACCACACTTCCTTTACAACTCCATTCTGGGAAATTAATCATATTTTTGTTTTGTAATATGTCAGGGTTATTCCAGATAGGTGTACGTTTGCATGGGATTAATGAAGACTCCGTTATTTTTAGAAACTCCCACCATGCTGTCAGAGAAAAGCTGATGTTGATGCTTTTGAAGCATTCATGTCTTTTGATGTTTGAGCTAATAAATGGTAGGTCTGAAATCTCTAGATCATTGCATAGTGCCTGTTCAACATCTAGCCAGGGCTCATCTAAGAGGGTACATTTTAACCATTCTGAGATGAACTGAAGCCTGTTGGCTAAGAAGTATTGGTGAAAATTAGGCAGATCTAGTCCTCCTCTATCCTTGGTTCTTTGTAGCGTTTTTAAGCTGATGCGCGGGGGTTTATCTTTCCAAAGGAATTTAGAAATATGTGAATCCAGAGATCTGAACCAATCTTGTGATGGTTTGTTAGGGATCATTAAAAATAAGTAATTTATTTTTGGCAAGATCATCATTTTTATAGTGGCGACCCTTCCCATGAGTGATATGGGTAGAGATTTCCATCTAGTCAGATCGCCTTCTACTTTCTTTAGAAGTGGGATGTGGTTTAATTTAATTAAGTCTGAAAGCTTAGGAGAAACAATAATACCTAAATATTTAATATTTCCAGATTGTAGTGGGGCAGAAGATGAATTGTGGAAGGAGCAGTTAATGGGAAGAACTGTAGATTTTGGCCAGTTAATTGAATAATCTGAAACTCTTGAAAACCAGTTTATTAGAGTAATTACCTCAGAGAGGTTGATTTGTGAGTTTTGCAGAAAAAGCAACACATCATCCGCATAGAGACTGATTTTATGTTCTACGTTATTACATTTTATGCCCTTAATTGTTGTAGCCTGTCTAAGTGCTGCTGCTAGAGGTTTGATAAAAATTGCAAAAAGTGAAGGGGAGAGTGGGCATCCCTGTCTGGTGCCCCTCAGGAGACAAAAGCTGGAGGATGTCTGGTCATTTGTTCTGATACGAGCTGTTGGGGAATTGTATAATATTCTTATCCAATTTATGAAAGAGTTTCCAAAACCAAATTTGTGTAAAGTTGCAAATAAAAATTTCCAGTTAACTCTGTCAAATGCTTTTTCTGCATCTAGAGATAATATTATGGTTTCAATGTTTTTATTGTATGAGTAGTCTATTAAATTAAGTAATCTACGAGTGTTTGTTGAGGAGTGCCGACCTTTTATGAAACCAGTTTGGTCAGGATGAATTAAGAGGGGGGTTATTTTCTCTAATCTCTTTGAGAGAGCTTTGCAGATTATTTTAAGGTCTACATTTATAAGGGATATTGGACGATAACTTGAGGGAAATAAAGGGTCTTTTCCTGGTTTTAGCAGGAGACTAATGTTAGCAGAATTCATATTTGGTGGTGGTCTGCCATTTTTCTTGATTTCCTGCAACATTCCATGGAATACTGGTGCCAAAATTGTCCAGAATTCTTTGTAGAATTCTGCAGGAAAGCCGTCTGGACCTGGAGCTTTATTAATGGGCATACTTATCAGGGCTTCCTGGAGTTCACCTGGCGTCAGTGGCGAATCCAGTGCCATTGCTTGACTGTCTAGTAATTTTGGAAGAGTTACGTTGTCAAGAAACAAATCAATTTCATTTTTAGACGGGTTTATTTGTGGTGAATATAAAGTTTCATAGAAATCCCTAAAAATCTTGTTTATTCTTCCAGGGTCATATATTGTGTTCCCTGATAAATCTTTAGTAGCACATATAGTTGTTTTTTCTTTATTTATTTTTAACTGGTTTGCTAGAAATCGACCTGGTTTGTTACTGTGTTCAAAATTCTGCAAGCGAAGTCTTTGTACAAGGAATTGTGTTTTTCTATTAATAATTTCATTTAATTCTAGTTTTGTTTTGCATATTTTGTTCATTATTTCTTGATCTTGGTGGAACGCGTAGGCTTCTTCTAAGGATTTGATGGTTTTTTCTAATTCCTGAATATTTTTGTTTTCTTCTTTCTTTTTGTGTGATGAGAAAGAAATTATTTTACCTCTCATCACAGCTTTTCCTGCTTCCCATAGAACAGAAGCAGATGTTCCGGGAGTGTCATTAAAGTCTAAATATGAAGTCCATTCCTTTTTAAAATATTTAATAAAGTCTTCATCTTTAAGTTGTGATGTGTTAAATCTCCAGTTTTTACTTGGCGTAGTATTATTCTTGTGTATTAGTGTTAAAGATACAGGAGCATGATCGCTGACAGCTATAGGGTGAATCTCAGTGTCTGAAATGTCACTCAGCAGTGAGCTGCTAACCAAAAAATAATCCAGACGAGAGTAGGAGTGATGAACATGTGAGAAGAAAGTATATTCCTTACTGTTGGGGTGAAGGGAGCGCCATGCATCGCAAAGGCCATAGTCGCTCATATACTGTTTGATTATATTTGTGGATTGCCAATTGCGCTGAGTTCCTGTTGTGTTGAGCCTATCCATTTCTTCATTTAGTCCAAGGTTGAGGTCGCCTCCAAGAATGAGTGTGCAATCAAGGTGTTCAGAGAGTGCACTAAAAAATCCGTGGAAGAATGAGGGTTCATCAACATTTGGACCATATATACTTACAATACATAGTTTTTTGTTCAATATTGATAGTTTAATAATTAGAAATCTACCCTCTGGATCTATAACTGTATCAAGTACTGTAAAATTAACATTTTTATGTATTAAAATTGCTACTCCTCTTTGTCTAGAATTATAGCAAGCTGCAAACACATTAGGAAACTCAGGTGTTTTAAGTTCGTTTAAACCTGTAACAGGTCTGTGAGTTTCTTGTAATAAAACAACATCTGCCTGTAGTTTTTTAAGCTGGTTAAATATCTTTAACCTCTTTCCTCTGGTGCCAGCCCCATTTACATTCCATGTGACAAACCTCAGCATGCCCATAATTGTGTGTGTATGTCTAATGATGTAAGCTGGGTGTTCCGTTTAGATGGGTGGAGAAAATGTGGAAACATCACTTGTTTGTAAATAGAAAGAGAAAAAAGTGTGGTGATAGGCTCCATAAGTCTGACTATGTGTGTGACTATTCACTAATATGAACAAGCGTGGCTTGCGTATGTGTCCTGTAAGTCTGTGCTTGCTGTGAGGCTGTTGTAAATGTGCTGCCGTTGAGCGTGTGTGTTTGCGTGATCGTGGTGCGAATATATGGAGAAATAGAGGGTGTTGTTTGTAGGTGAGTGGGGAAGTAGGTGATCACAGCAGTGAAAGACAAGAGAAAGAAAGAAACCACATAAAGTGTGAGCGACAACAAAAAAAAGAAAAGAAACGGAAACATTCCAATTAAAGTAATGACGGAGGGTGACGGTGTTATATCTGCTATGACATCATACTGATATTACTAGGTTAAACCCATGTTAAAGGAGAAAGTGTGAATGAATAAGAAAAGAGTGTAGCGGGTTCTTATCTGGAGTGCAGTCAGTATAACCACGGTGTGGTGCCGGGGTCGCGGTAGAGCTGTCCGTCCACGTAGAGCCGGTCCACGGCGATGACAGCGCGGGAGCCTTTCTGCATGAAGCTACGTCGGACTGGGAACAGGACCTTGCGTCGTTCCAGGATTTCTTTAGGGAACTGGTCGTTCACGCTGAAGTCCGTTCCTTTCAGTTCCCTGCCGCGACTCTTCACCTGTTCCTTCTGTTTAAATTGACCAAATTTGGCCACAATAGGACGTGGTCTCCCGGTCCGCGACCTCACGCCCCCCAAGCGATGCACTCTATCGAAAGCGATGTTCTTTACGGTGTCCTCCGGCAGCTTCAGGTGGATTTTAATGAAGCTTTTCACCGTTGCCTCCGCGTCCTCTCCGGTAGATTCTGGAATACCAGAAAAAACAAGATTGTCTCTCATGCTACGGGCTTGTAGATCGATAACGGACTCTTTTATTTTTTTATTTTCAGTGTTTAGCTGGGTCACGTTATCGGCGAGAGATTTGACCGACTCCCGTAGCGTGGCATTTTCAGCGGCAAGCGTTTCCACCTGCTGCTGGCTGAATTCCAGGGATTCTCTCAGAGATTTAAATTCCCGGTGTAGAATCTCCACCAGGGACAGCCTCGCATCGAAACTGGACAATCGCTTGTCGATTGACTCCAGGATATCTGCGATGTCTTTGCCGGCAGGCGATGTTGTGCCGGGGGAGTCTGCCGGACGACATCTCTTCGATGACGGCGTCTCGGTTTTGGCCGGGGAACATGCACTCTGGGCCTTCTTCATTACTAAATCTTGGAAGCAGCGGTCGATGTATTCTTGGAGAGCGTCTAAACTCTCCCCGTTGTCCTCCAGGGTGTTAGAGATGATAAGACAGATGTTGTTAGTTATATGACAGTTGGTTAGTTTATTTGGCAGTACTGAAGCTTAAGGAAACTTTGTTAAACTCTACGCTACCATTCGCTTTGTTTTTTTCCGCCAAATCTCCGGCGTCTGACGTCACCTACAACATGGGTCGCTTACCTTACCCGTCACTTCCGTCACTTACTTACAGAAACCTTTGACAGAGTTTCACTTTGTTTCAGAGAGAAAAAGAGATTTCAGATTTGAATGATTTGAAGTTTGATTTGAATGAAATTTACAATCAAATGCTTTCAGTGTTGCTGTGTTGAGTCTTTGCACGTTTAATGTTTGTATGGAAGACACAGAAAGACATGTGACTAAAGAAATCTGTGCTAGAGTGACTTAAAAAAAATAGTAGAAAACAAAACAGATGTTGAATTCTTTAGAGAATTTTCTAGAAATCTTTTTCTTTCTAAACAGAATTCAGAATATTGATCTTTGACATGGAAGCTGTTTCTACAGGATCCTGATGGAAACTCAAAGCTTTTATAAAATGTTCTCATTAGTTCTTTACAGCAGAATATCAACATATGTAAATCAAAACAACAAAAATGCACAAGTGGTGTGTGAGACTACAAATTATAGAATCAGAACTGCTGATTTCATTATTGTTAACTTTTAAAGGCAGATTTTGTATCTGAGAGGAGGGACACTTGCTGTGTTCAGTGTGACTTTAAGTTCAGGCTACCCTTGATTTAGTAGTAGGGGTGGGTTTTGATAATCGATTTATCGATTAAAATCGATTCTCGCTTGGATAACGTGATATCGATTCATTAAAATCCTGAATCAATTTTTTAATATAAATTTATTTTGCCCGAAACGCCAGAATCTCAGGTTAAACCTCCCAAAATTTCAACAACCACCAAACAGCGCGGAGCCGCCAACACATCAGAATCAGTGAGATGTGACTTTCTCACCTGACTGCACGGACACGAGCTGAAAGCCGACAGCTCGCTGATTCTGATGTTTTGGCGGGTCCGCGCTTTGTGTTTACGCCCTTTTTGCGCTGATTCTGAAGCTGCAGGTTTTATCTCTCTCAAAACAATATTGAGTAAACCAGCAGAAAAACAAGATCCAAACTACACTTCACATAAACATCGTCATGGATTCTCTCTGATTGTTTTGCTGCGGTTTTATTAGAGATACAGCTGAGCGTTTTGCATTTTGCATAATTTTAAAACGTTTAAATTTGTTCAGTATTGAACAGCAGAAATTAGGTTTTCTTTTCGGAATTAAGTGAAAGGAAAAAAAAACAGCGGCCGACAGGCTGTAAGAACGGTAGACTTGTGCATAACAAGCAACCGAATAATGCAGTAAACAGATTTTTAGACGGGAAACTGTCCTTGAAGTACAGAGAGAGAGAGAGCTGTGGATGAAGTATGATTTTATCGAGAGGGAATTCATGACGATGTTTATGTGAAGCGTAGTTTGGATCTTCTTTTGCTGCTGGTTTCCTCAATATTGTTTGGAGAGAGATAAAACCTGCAGCTTCAGAATCAGCGCAAAAAGGGCGTAAACACAAAGCGCGGACCCGCCAAAACATCAGAATCAGCGAGCTGTCGGCTTTCAGCTCGTGTCCGTGCAGTCAGGTGAGAAAGTAACATCTCACTGATTCTGATGCGTTGGCGGCTCTGCGCTTTGTGTTTACGTCTTTGTGCAGAATCCGTGTTCCTGCTCTCATTGACTGTTTTAGCTGTTTGGTGGTTTTTGAAATTTTGGGAGGTTTAACCTGAGATTCTGGCGTTTTGGCCAAAATAAATTTATATTAAAAAATTGATTTTAATGAATCGATATCACGTTATCCAAGCTAGAATCGATTTTAATCGATAAATCGATAATCAAAACCCACCCCTAGTCTGCTGTCGTACTTGTATGCATGTTTTTTCCTTTTTCAGTTTAACTGGTGATATTCATTCGTGTATTGTAGGTGAACGCGCTGATGCTAGATCATAAATTCCACAGAGTTAGTAAACTGGCCGTTTTTGCTCAATAATTCCTGTTTCATGTTCAAACCATCAGACAGAAACTCTGCAATTGTTTTTATGTTCTTCAGCCTGTTGTTCTTGAGGTAATCTGTGATGCGTTTAATGACCCTCCACATGCTCTGAGGGTCATTTGAAGAGAAATAGAACTTCATCTTTAGAGCATAAGTGGGTTTTTGCCCTCTTTATGCCCGCGGTCAGGCTCTGTTTATTGTAGTATAACACTCATAGGACACGGTGTCCTGCTGCACACACTGCACACAATGACAGCTGCAGAGTTTGTGTCTGATGTATTAAGTATGAAACACTGTTGGGATCAAATCTGGTCAGAATTAATCCAGGTGCAGGTGTGTCAGTTTAGGACCACTGGACTAACATCCAAGTGCTCACAATATAAAGTGTATTCTGTAGTAACATCCTGGTGTTGCAGCAACAGTCCCACATGGAAACGTCAACAGTCAAACTCAAAATCTCTTTTTGTCAACAATAAAATGACAGCAGACCAATTTGAACAAAGTTGGTAAAAAGCTTCAGAAATTAGTAAAATATTAAAAAGTGTCTTGATGCTCAATCATCCAGTAAATCCCCAAAAAGTTGATTCTGTTCATCTGGATGTTTTCAGCAGCATGGATCAGTGTGAGGACAGAGAGGAGGGAGTCCCTCCCTCTAAAAGCACTCTGTGTGGGGAACATGAGAGCCAGACCAAAGCTCAGAGGTGAGATGACCATCTCTAACTGTCCATGACTCTTCTCCATGTCACAGCTCAGCACTCACATCACTGCTCCATCATTATTCACACTCATACCTCTGTGTGTGTTGTTTTAAAGCCCAGAGCTGTGGGGCGTACCAGGCTCAGCTGGACATAACCCTAAAACTAATCCAGAAACTGGACCTGAACCCAGCTGTGTTTCCTTGAAGAGCAACGAGTCGAAGAGTATTATTGTAAACTTTAACAAAAGACTGTTATGTGACAAAGAGTAAGTACATTATTTTTATGAGATTGTTCATCATGTCTTTAATTTAATATTTCCAGTTTTTCCTTCCTATCTCATGAAGCTGTTACATTTATTGTTTTTCTTTTAGGATCAATAAGAGGCCAGAATCTCCTGGACCTGAACCCAGCTGTGTTTCCTTAAAGAGCAACAAGTCGAAGGATATTGATATAAACTTTAAAGGATGTTCTTCTAGTGCTGAGAGGTAATGTGTGTCTAGATGTTGTTCCTGACTCTGTATATTTGAATAAATCCTCATGTTTAATATCAGCTCAGCTCTTTTTCACACACATTTCTATGTTGGTATGTGAAGCGGTGTGTGTTGGAGTGTTTCCACAAACACAGCAGTCAGAGTGGAAAGAGTGGATGTTGTAGGAGGTGTTTGTGTAGTGAAGAGGCTGAGTGTCTGTAGGACTCCAGCTGCTCCAGCAGGTGTCTCCTTTGTGCTTTGCTTCAAACACAGTGTAGAGAGGAGCTTCCACTCAGGTGTTTCAGGTGTTGCTGGATGGAGGAGGACAAATAGTTTTTCCCTTCAGTGACACTTCAGCAGCTCAATGTTCTGGGGAGATGTTTGTCTTTATGAAGGTTTATGGATTATTGTTCTTACTCTGGTTAAACTGAGCAATACATTTTCCATCTAACATTTAAAGTAAATTTCCAGGTGAAAAAAAGATCTGCAGCTGCAGCCTCTGTGATGTTTCACAGTCTGAAAGTAACAAATTCAACCAGATTTCAAACAAAGGCTTAATATTCGTGTGTATTTGATATAATGCCAACAAGTACAAATAGGTGTTCTTACAGGTCTTAATCACAGAGGTCTGATAAGTCTGGTGACTTTCACAGTCAGCAATTTTGCTGCCTTTTATTTTATATTGGCCTTTTTAAAGCCCTTCAAATGCTCCCACTTTCATACAGAGCTTTTAATAGCAAACTCCTTTACAGTCCTTCTCCTCTCACACACGATCACACGACTGATTTGTCTGCAGCAGCTGTGTTACTGCTAGTATTTTATTATGTGTGTAATCTCCTCATATTGTTCCTATGGTTTAGTTTGACTTCCTTCTGCAAACTCAGCTGCTCTGTTGCTGATACACGTCTCCATGAATATGATTGATCAGATGCTGCCAACACCATGTGTTTCATGTGAACGCTCAGCTGAAACCCTGGGTTGACTTATCAAGTTAATAACAAGCTTCACGTGACTGTGAATGCTAAAGTGAATCCAGATAAAGGAAAGAGACCCTGCTAATGTTGGACTCACTTCTTAGTGTAGATCCCAGGAGGAAGTCCAACATAGCCAGCCATTCTTTGCGCTAGCTCGACCAAACCTGAGACCACAGTGCAGGATATTGATTATCATCTGTCTCTGTCAAGGACATTTAAAATCCACAAATAACAAAAATAATTATATTTGATCATTGAAAATATGTTTTCAATTGAAAAAGCATGAGCACACTGGTGGATTACAGAAACATGAAAACTCGTTAACAGTAAAGTTAATTTAGGCGTAAACAAAGTGTCAAACATACTTAAGTAGAAGGACTGATGTTTGTGTTAAAATACCCTCTTAAAGCTGAAATACTGATTCAACTTTCTCCAAAAGTTGATTCTGTTCATCTGGACGTAGCGTTTTGTGTGAGAAATGTTTCGTCATCATCCAGGTGACGTCTTCAGTCTCAGCTGACTGCAGGTTTCAATCTTATAAACAGTACGTTTGCATAATGACTGAAACCAGCCCACTGAAGGAACAATGGGCTGGGAGGTCAGTTCCTTAATCTTAATTATGCAAATTCTCATGACCATTGATCAACAACCACTGATCAATTGTCATGAGAATTTGCATAATTAAATTAATTAATTAAATGTTTTTAGTGTTAAAGAAATGTGTTCACAGAGGGAGAAAGAGGAAGAGGAGTGGTGTTTGTGAGGAGGAGCAGCTGTCCTGCTGTGCTTTGTGTCAGGGCGTCCTGAAGGATCCAGTCTCTACCAGCTGTGGACACTGGTTCTGCAGACAGTGCATCTCCTCATACTGGGACCAGTCTGCTTCATCAGGAGACTCCTCCTGTCCCCAGTGTGGAGAAAGATCCAGAAGCAGAGCTGGACTGCAGACAGCCAGTCAGAGCAGCTGTGTACAAAGTAAGACTGAACATCTGTCTGCTGATGGACTCATTTCTGAAAACTGGACTTCTTGTGTTGTTCAGACATTGAAGAGTTTTCTTTCTCTTTAGTCTCATTGTTTTTCTTTCTTTCAGCAGATGTTGGTCTGCAGGAGGTTTTAGATGAACATAAGATCAGTCTGAGGAGGAGATGTGAACGTGTGACTGAAGGAAGTGATGAAGCAGGAAGTACAACCCTCCTCAACAAGATCTACACTGAGCTCTACATCACAGAGGGACAGAGTGAAGAGGTTCATACCCAACATGAGGTGAAGCAGCTGGACACAGCTTCCAAGATGGACGCCCTCCATGACGCTCCAATCAGGTGCCAGGACATCTTTAATGCCTTACCTGACCAACAGAGACCCATCAGAGTGGTTCTGACCAACGGCGTGGCTGGTGTTGGAAAAACCTTCTCAGTGCAGAAGTTCACTCTGGACTGGGCAGAGGGCTTGGAGAACCAACATGTCAGTGTGGTGGTTCTGTTTTCATTCAGGGAGCTGAACCTGATCAGAGATGAGCAGTACAGTCTTCTGGAGCTGCTCCATGTT
Organism: Neolamprologus brichardi; assembly: GCF_056152115.1. Taxonomy (NCBI): domain Eukaryota; kingdom Metazoa; phylum Chordata; class Actinopteri; order Cichliformes; family Cichlidae; genus Neolamprologus; species Neolamprologus brichardi. The sequence goes on along the minus strand of NC_142106.1, from coordinate 53,233,415 downwards.
TTCCATCCAACATTACAGAAGGTCACAGCAGAGAAGCTGGCTGTCTCTCAGCTTTTGTTCATCTTTGACGGCCTGGATGAAAGCAGACTTTCATTGGATTTCACCAACAGGAAGCTGCTGTCTGATGTCACACAGAAGTCATCAGTCAGCCAGCTCCTGACAAACCTCATCCAGGGGAATCTGCTTCCCTCGGCTCTCGTCTGGATAACTTCCCGACCTGCAGCAGCCAATCAGATCCCTCCTACATGTGTTGACAGGCTAACAGAAGTACGAGGCTTCACTGACGCTCAGAAGGAGGAGTACTTCAGGAGGAGATTCAGTGATGAAGAGCTGTCCAGCAGAATCATCTCCCACATGAAGACATCCAGGAGCCTCCACATCATGTGTAGTATCCCAGTCTTCTGCTGGATCACTGCTACAGTTCTGGAGCACATGTTGACTACAGAGCAGAGAGGAGAGCTGCCCAAGACCCTGACTGACATGTACTCACACTTCCTGCTGGTTCAGACAAAGAGGAAGAAGAACAAGTACCATGAGAGACATGAGACGAGTCCACAGGAGCTGACGGAGTCTGACAGGGAAGTTCTTCTGAAGCTGGGCAGGCTGGCGTTTGAACATCTGGAGAAAGGAAACATCATGTTCTACCAAGAAGACCTGGAGCAGTGTGGTCTGGATGTGACAGAGGCCTCGGTGTACTCAGGAGTTTGTACAGAGATCTTCAAAAGAGAGTGTGTGATCTTCCAGAAACCAGTCTACTGCTTTGTTCATCTGAGCATTCAGGAGTTTCTGGCTGCTGTCTACATGTTCCACTGTCTCACCAACAGGAAAACAGAGGTGCTGAAGATGTTTCTAAAATCAAAATCATTAATGAAGATGACTTCCAGTGTTTTTGATAACAAAGATCTTGATATATTTCTGAGGATAGTCATGGAGAAATCCCTCCAGAGTAAAAACGGCCACCTGGACCTGTTTGTTCGCTTCCTTCATGGCCTCTGTCTGGAGTCCAACCAGAGACTCTTAGTAGGTCTGCTGGGTCAGACAGAGATCAGTCCAGGAACCATCCAGAGAGTCATCAACAACCTGAAGGAGATAAACAGTGATAAAATCTCTCCTGAAAGAAGAATCAACATCTTCCACTGTCTGATGGAGATGAACCACCTCTCATTATTTCAGGAGATCCAAGAGTTCCTGAAGTCAGAGAACAGATCAAAGAAGGAACTCTCTGAGATCCAGTGCTCAGCTCTGGCCTTCATGCTGCAGATGTCAGAGGAGGTTCTGGATGAGTTGTACCTGCAGAAGTACAAAACATCAGAGCGGGGACGACAGAGACTGATTCCAGCTGTGAGGAACTGCAGAAAGGCTCGGTGAGTCCAGATGTGGTGATTAACATCATTGATCAGTGTTGGTTAGAAGTTTAATTTTGAAAATAAAATCAGATTGTAACCACAAAGTGTTTGTGTCCATACGCTGCAACCTTCCACACCATTCCTTTATTGTACAGACTCAGCAGCAGCTCCATGGATCCCAAATCCAAGAGTGGAGAACAGATTTGAAGTGTTTCACATCCATGCAGTCACAGCTGTTTCCACCATGTTTCCACTGATATTAATCCTGTTCAATGACACGTTTCATATCAGTGAATATGTTCTTTAGGACGTCCACTGACATGTTTAAGTGTCCTGCTGGAAATCACTCAAATCATCCATGAAATCTATGAAAAATCCTTTTAGTGTTTCTAACTACAACATGATGCAAGATGGCGGCGCGCACAGACGCAGCGGCTCACTGCTCCTCACGTTCGGTGTTTTGTTTTTTACTTTTTCTACGTGTATCTGTGTGGATGTGTGTGTTTTTTATTATTATAAATTGAGTAGAGTCCACTTACAGTCGTCAGGACCTTCTGAGTTTGGGATTACGCTGTGCAAGGAGCATTACAACGGACTACCACCACTTTCACGGCATTCCGGAGGACATAATAAGAGCTCCAGAGTCTCCGTGGTTGGTTCTTCCCAGCGGCAAGACAAAGAGGAAACGTAAACAAAGGAGGTACAAGCGTGGCTGCAGGGTGGGCCCACTAGCTCGGCTAAAGAAACAGCCATTTAAGCCACCGCTTCCGAGTATTTTCCTCTCCAACGTCAGGTCCATAACCAACAAAATCGACGAACTGAGATTACAGATTGCAGTCAACAAGTGTGTACGGGACAGCAGCATAATATTACTCACAGAGACTTGGCTGCAGCCATCAATTCCTGACTCGGCTATTGAGCTAGCAGGCCACACGGTCCACCGTCACGACAGGAACGGCCACTCCGGTAAGATCAAAGGAGGGGGTTTATGCATCTACACCAATGACAGCTGGTGCAAAAATACAAAGACTGTAGACAGCCATTGTTCCCCGGATTTGGAATATTTGACTGTGAAGTGCAGACCCGTCTACATACCTCGCGAGTTTACTGTTGTCATGGTAACGGCCGTGTACGTACCACCCGATGCTAATGCTAACTCGGCCATGGAGGAGCTGCACAAGACAATAAGCAACCAGCAGAACTCCCATCCAAACGCAGTGCACATTATAGCTGGGGACTTCAACCATGCTGATTTAAGGTCAGTATTCCCCAGATTTGAACAGCATATTACATGTGCAACGAGGGGGAAAAACACACTGGATAAAGCCTACAGCAACATCCAAAAAGGCTACAGAGCAACCCCTCTACCACATCTAGGTTTGTCAGACCACATGTCCATGCTGCTGATCCCTGCATACACTCCCATTAGGAGAAGAGCCCCCCCAGTCACAAAAACTGTGAAAACCTGGCCAGAAGGTGCATCACATCAGCTGCAGGACTGTTTTGAAAACACGGACTGGAGCGTGTTCGAACATCAGGACCTTGAAGAGCACACAACATCAGTGCTCTCATATATTAATTTCTGTGTCAACAGTGTCACTGTGGACAAACGTCTCTGGGTGTATTCCAACCAGAAACCCTGGATGACTAAAGAGGTCCAGGTCCTGCTGAAGCAACGTGACGCCGCTTTTAGATCCGGTGATGGTATGCAGTACAGTGTAGCCAGATCTGAGTTGAAAAGAGGCATCAGAGAGGCCAAGGCAGCGTACAAGAGAAAGATCGAAGACCACTTCAGCACCAACAACTCACGACAGGTATGGCAGGGAGTTCAGCACTTAACCAACTACAAACCTTGCAATACCATGTTGACTGAGGGTAATGCGGAGCTTGCGGAGGAGCTGAACCACTTCTTCGCACGCTTTGAGGTGAAGGGACCAGAGGCAGCAGCAGCAAAAACATCGGACAGCAGCAGCAGCCCAAGCCTCATAGTGCAGGAATATGAGGTGAGGCGCACACTGAGGGCAGTGAACCCCAGGAAGGCCGCCGGACCAGATGGGGTAACCGCAAGGGTCCTAAAAGAGTGTGCAGACCAGCTGGCTGGGGTCTTCACTAAGATCTTCAACTCTTCACTGTCCCAGTCCTGCATCCCGCCGTGCCTAAAGTCAGCCACAATTGTCCCACTGCCAAAGCGTACTAACATTAGCAGCCTCAACGACTACCGACCAGTTGCTCTAACACCTGTTATAATGAAGAGCTTTGAGAAACTGGTCCGACGTCACATCATGTCCTGGCTGCCACCCACGCTCCAGTTTGCATACAGAGCTAACAGATCAACTGAAGATGCCATCACCTGGAAGTGCAGGGCCGTTACGCCAGGCTGCTCTTTGTTGACTTTAGCTCTGCTTTCAACACGATACTCCCGGACAAACTAATAGTTAAACTGCTGGAAATCGGACTTCCTTCTACCACCTGCCGCTGGATCAGAGACTTCCTCTCAGACCGTGTACAGAGAGTTAGAGTGGGGCCTCATCTTTCCTCAGCCCTCAGCCTCAACACCGGCTCTCCACAAGGCTGTGTACTGAGTCCCCTACTCTACACTCTGTACACACATGACTGTGTTAGTTCCCACCCAGACAACACAGTCATCAAGTTTGCAGATGATACCACCGTGGTGGGGCTCATCTCTGGGGGAGATGAGATGGTGTACAGAGCTGAAGTTCAGAGGCTGTCAGATTGGTGTGTAGATAACAACCTGGACCTTAATACCACCAAGACAAAAGAACTGGTAGTTGACTTCAGAAGGAGGAAGTCCGAGCTGCAGCCTGTCAGCATCAACGGGGAGTGCGTGGAAAGGGTCTCCAGTTTCAAATTTCTGGGAGTGCACATAGGTACAGACCTCCAATGGAGCTCTAACACCTCCGCGGTCTTAAAGAAGGCCCAACAGCGTCTCCACTTTCTGAGAATCCTCAGAAAAATGGACCTGAAAAAGGAGCTGCTGAACGTCTTCTACCGCTGCTCCATTGAAAGTGTGCTGACGTATTGCATCGGTGTGTGTTTCTCCAGCTGCACCACAGCACACAGAAAGGCACTCCAGAGGGTCATCAATATGGCCCAAAAAATTATTGGACATCCTCTTCCCTCCCTGAAGGACCTCAACAGCACTCGCTGTCTCAAGAGGGCACGCAGCATCCTACAAGACGGTACACACCCAGGACACCGGGTGTTTAAGCTGCTGCCGTCCGGCAGGAGGTTCAGGCTGCTGAGGTCCCGGACAAATAGACTCAAGGACAGCTTTTACAACAGGGCAATAGCCCTGATCAATGCAAGTAGCTGACCTGATTGGCTACCTCCCTGGACTTTTTTAGGGGGGAGGTAACAATGTTTAAAACAATAATAATATTTATATTTATAACAAGGTGCAATAATAATTAATGTGCAATAATAACAGTGTGCAATACACATACAGTTATTCTTCTTTTTTATTACTAAGTTATTATACTGTGTTGTGTTGTTTGTGTTGCGTTGTGATGTGTCATATCGTGTCGTGTTGTGTTATATGTAGTGCCGACGTAGGACAGTTTTCCAATTTCATTGTACTATTGTACTATGTATGACTGTGCAATGACAATAAAGAGTTATCTTATCTTATCTTATCTTATCTTATCTTATCTTATCTTATCTTATCTTAACTTCACCCTCTGTCCTCTCTCTCTCTCCATCCTCCTCACTGCTTCTTTCACTGATAATCACACAAACATCATATTCAGCTACAAAATAACACAATAATATCATCTGATGATGATTATGATAAGAGCAGGATCCACATTTGATATCAGAGTAACACACTGCTTGGTTATGTGCAGTCATCATCAGTGACTGTGGGTCAAAAAGAAGCTCTCTGATTGGTTGCTGACCTTGGTCACCTGTCCACTCTCAACTGTTTGTGTTTGCTCTCTCTTTGCTGTCTCCATCCTCTCTCTCCTTTCTCTCCCTCTCTGTCTTTGTACCGTCACTCAGGTCCAATGGAAACAGTGACATTTACAAACCAATCAAAGACAAACTGATCCATGTCAGGTTATAACAATATTCAAAGTGAATACAGGCTGCTGCTGGACACAGACAGGTAACATCATTTTGACTTGCTGTCACCTGGATCTGGACTCATAAACACTGAAGCCCTGAACAGGAATACAAATCATTTTCTGCCAACTAGCGACACACCAGCAGATAATGGCTCAGAAAGCTAAAATGAGCCAATCATTTCTGTGTTTAGTTCCCCTGAAATCAAATCTGATATCAGCAGCTCTGACTTCATTCATCATTATTGTCCAGTGATGAGATTTCTGCTCCGTTTGGTAACAGTCAGCAGGTTTTCCTGCGTGTGGACGTGAACAGTCGTACCTGACAGCAGGTAGCAACAGAGATCATCTTTCCAGCTGGAACTCTTCACTGAGCTGAACTCATTCAAAATGTTCTGGAGTCAAAACAGGAAACAGTCCAAATGTGTGTCTTCACTCTGACTCTGGATCAGATCTCAGTGACAGACTGTGGACATTATGGAAGCCTAAATGTGACACCATCTTCCTCCTTCATCTGCAGATTAAAGCCAAACAAAGATTCTCATTAAAAGTCTGCAGGTCTGAGAGAGACTCAATCGTTGTGTCATGTCAAACACAGTAAGAGGAGCTGAAGCACAGATGTGAAGAGCAGATTCATCAGATTATGACCTCACTCTGTTTTGTCTTCATATTCATTCAGTCTGTGTTTATAATGCAGATTTTCTGCTTTTATAATAACACATTTTATATTTTCTAACATCACAGACTGACTCAGTGTGGACTCTCAGAGTCTCACTGTGAAGTTGTGGCCTCAGCTCTGAAGTCCAACCCCTCCCATCTGACAGAGCTGGACATGAGTTACAACCTCAAGCTGGAGGATTCAGGTGTGAAGCTTCTGTGTGCTGGACTGGAGAGTCCAAACTGTCGACTGGAGACTCTGAGGTGAGTTCACTGACTGCGGCTGTTGTAGTTTTTCTTTATTTCAGGTCTTTGATTGATGTTTGAAACTTTCTTTAGTTCCTAAATGTTCAGGATGTGTCTGAAGACAAATGTGAAGAAGTTTGAGTGCTTTCAGAAATCTTGTGTCCTTACAAACGACTGAACAAAGGTTTTTCCTTTTGGCTCCAAACAGAAGTGACAGACTTGAGCAGGGTTCATTTAAAGGCTGACAGAAGTGGAGTGGTGACAGGGAGATGTTTGACAGGACAGTGTTTCAGCCTCCACAGGTTCATGTTGTGCTCCATCAGTCAGTGAAGATGAAGTCAGTACTGATGAGGCTGTAGAGTGTGTGAGGGATGTGAATGAGGAAGATGAAGATCTGATGATAGCAGATAAAAACAGGCTGCAGAGACTTTGAGCCATACAGGGCACACAGTGTGTGTACAGAACAGCTGAAATCATTATGGAGGCCTCACTGGAATATGGAAGCATCACAGTACAGCTTCAGTGAAGCATTAAAGTCTCTGATATGAGATGAGAAATGAAGCAGCCAGAGCTTTTTCATGAGTGGAAATCCACTGTGACTGTGAGCTGCTGCTGCAGCCTCCAGATTAGCCAGCAGCTCATCCTGCTCAACATTTTCTCACCAACTTTAATGGAAGTGTGATGTTTTCAGCTGGAGGGATGGTTAGGGTGGCCTCCCTCTCCTCTTCTTCTCCTCTTCCTCTTTCATTTGTAAAGCCACTTCTGCTGCTTTCATTCATTTCGAAGTCCTGTAGCTGAGTTTGGGAGAGACTAACAGCCTCGGCAGCAGAGGGGAGAAAGGCTGTAACACCACCACTTTGCTCTGTTCTACCTGTCACATCATTTTATCAGGAAACTAATATGCTCATGTTTTTACTGTGTTTGACTTGAAGATGTAAGAAGATCACATGGTGCTTTTTATTATTGTGTTCTTTGTTTCCTGTCTCTTGGATGGAGCCCAGCTGTGCGTGGCCCCTGGGCCTGTGGTCAGAGTGTGTGCTGGATAATCCGGCCCAGGATGAGGCCAAACTGACATGGGATGAAATGTCTATCACATAATTGAGCTCAGTGTAGTTTCATTTCTGCACAATATAAAAACAACCACAACTTTATTCTGTCTTTTCTATGTTATACTGTAGACTTTCTTTGATACTGTGTCCAAAAGGAGCAGCTTTTACTTTGAAGGGGAGCCGTCTCTGTTTCCTCTTCATGTTGGATGATGGAAGCGAATTAGTGTGTGATGTTCTTTCAATGTTGCACTTTGTAGACGGTCCCTGAGCCCTGGTCTCACAGCCAGTTGCACATAGAAACCAGTGTTGTTAGTCCAGGTCAGAAGATGCCTTGTTGGAATGAAAATGAGCTTGTAGTTTGTCTGCTTTAATAATGTGACTGGAAAAAGGTGTTGGACTTCAAATATGTCCATTTCTTTCACACTTCACCTTTAAAAGTGAAGCCTTGTGGTTCCTGGAAGGAAAAACATGACTTTTTCAAGTCTTTGTCCTGTTTTTATGATAAATGTACGACTTTAATGTGAAACATTCAGAGTTTTTTCTCTTGTTGTGTTTGTTTGAAGCTGCTTCCTGTTGGCTTCAGCTGTTTGGAGTTTCCATTTTCTAAACTCCTACATTCTGAACATTCTTCAGCTCTGAACAGATGATGAAACACTGAATTTCAAGCTCACACTTTGTCTAATAAACTTACATCTTTCATTCTTTATACAGATTGATGAACTGTGGTTTGTCAGAGATCAGCTGTGATTATCTGGCAGCAGCGCTGAAGTCCAATCCCTCCCATCTGAGACAGCTGGAGCTGAGCTCCAACTACAAGCTGCAGGATTCAGGAGTGAAGCATCTGTGTGGTTTCCTGGAGAGTCCAGGATGTGGACTTGAAACTCTGAGGTCAGTCAGCATGTTTTAGTTGTGCTGAGATGAATATGATGTGAAAGTTGTGCTGACACTAAACTGCAGACATCAGGCTGATATTATACTGATCCACACTGAGGATCTTCATGGTAAAGTCTGTTTTCTTCTTCTCTGGTTTAGTCCATTGACTGCAGCAGAACAATGTTCACATTTCAAACAGTGATACTCAACGTATGGCCCGCGGCCCACACGCGGCCTGCCCACCTTTCCTGATTCAGAGAGAGGGGACCCTGATTAACTGTGTAGTGTTCTTCCTCACAGTTCTAAGTATCAGACACAACAATGAATAATCCACAGCTGACTGTCTTTAGCAGGTCAAAGGTCACGGCACACAGCAGACAGTGGGAAATATTATAATTCATTTATCAGCACATATCCATATGTATAAAAACAAAGCTGACACTTTGAGACTTGATCAGAGCTGTGATCATCACAGCCGAGGCCTTTGTGTCAAAGTCACTGAGGATCAAACAGAAACACACGAAGCAGATTTTCCTGTTCTGGCTTTTTATAGCAGAAAACCTTCAAAATATTTTGCAGTCGATCAAAAACTGAAGCAAACCATGAATCAACATGTGAACATGACCTGATGCTGCTGAAGTGAAGCAAAGTTACAGAGGTTTGATTACAGACACAGCTGAGAGTTTGTAATCTGTCATCATTTTAAAAGGTTTAAATTTCTTCAGTATTGAACAGCAGAAATGAGGCTTTGTTTTCGGAGGCCGACAGCAGTGAACACAACAGCAGACTGGTGCGTAATAAGCAGTGAATAATGCAGAAAACAGATTTTTGAAAGTAAACTGTTCTTGAAGTACACTGAGAGAGAGAGAGCTGTGCAGGAAGTAAACGTCAAAGTCAGAGAGAATTCATGACGATGTTCATCAAACGTAAAGCGTAGTTTGGATCTTCTTTTGCTGCTGGTTCACTCAGTTTTGGTTGCAGACAGATGAAACCTGCAGCTTCAGGATCTGTGAGCTGTCCACTTTCACCCCCGACGGCGTGTCCGTGTACGTGCCGTCGAGTGAACGATCCACGCTCTGTGTTTCCATCTTTGTGTGTTTAGCTGCTCTCATTTACTGTTTTATCTGTTTGGTTGTTGTTGAAATACTTTTGGGAGCTTTAACCTGAGATTCTGGCAAAATACATTTATATTAAAAATCGATTCAGGATTGAATGAATCAACATCCTACCGGTCGCAGCAGATGGCCGCCCCTCCCTGAGCCTGGTTCTGCCGGAGGTTTCTTCCTGTTAAAAGGGAGTTTTTCCTTCCAACTGTCGCCAAAGTGCTTGCTCATAGGGGGTCATATGATTGTTGGGTTTTTCTCTGTATCTATGAAGCGCCTTGAGCGACTTTTGTTGTGATTTGGCGCTATATAAATAAAATTGAATTGAATTGAATTGAATTGAACATCGCTTTATTCAAATTAAAACCATTTAAATAGGAAAATCCATTTTTTTACACCCGCCTCTAATGCTGGGTAATGTCAGCTGGTCCATGTGCAGCTGGCTGTGAGGCTCATAGAGCGTCTACAAAGTGCAACACTGAAAGAACATCATCCATAAATATTGAGTAATAACTGGACTCTCATACAGCGAGACTCAAATGCCTTCAAACATCAGCTTGTCCTGCTGTTCCAAGTCCAACACTGAGTTTGTAAAAACATGTTTGTCAATAATTTTGTTTGGTTTCTGAGGAAAATGATTCAATAACTTGCTGCTAATACACAACATTTCATCATATTTCCTCATAACCCTCTTTTGTCTGAACATTTGATCCCATTTGAATTTGCAATAAAGGATCCACAGAGTTTGGTGACAATAATGACAGTAGATGTTTGTGTGAAAGTGCTGGAAGCAAATTAGTGTGTGATGTTCTTTCAGTGTTGCACTTTGTAGACGCTCCCTGAGCACTGGTCCACAGCCAGCTGCACATAGAGACCAGTGTTGTTAGTCCAGGTCAGAAGATGACTTGTTGGAATGAAAATGAGCTTGTAGTTTGTCTGCTTTAATAATGTGACTGGAAAATGGTGTTGGACTTCAAATATGTCCATTTCTTTCACACTTCACCTTTAAAAGTGAAGCCTTGTGGTTCCTGGAAGGAAAAACACGACTTTTTCAAGTCTTTTTCCTGTTTTTATGATAAATGTACGACTTTAATGTGAAACATTCAGAGTTTTTTCTCTTGTTGTGTTTGTTTGAAGCTGCTTCCTGTTGGCTTCAGCTGTTTGGAGTTTCCATTTTCTAAACTTCGACATTCTGAACCTTCTTCAGCTCTGAATAGATGATGAAACACTGAATGATTTCAAGCTCACACTTTGTCTAATAAACTTACATCTTTCATTCTTTATACAGATTGGTGAGCTGTGGTTTGTCAGAGATCAGCTGTGATTATCTGGCAGCAGCGCTGAAGTCCAACCCCTCCCATCTGAGAGAGCTGGACCTGAGCTGGAACAACAAGCTGCAGGATTCAGGAGTGAAGCATCTGTGTGGTTTTCTGGAGAGTCCAGGATGTGGTCTTGAAACTCTGAGGTCAGTCAGCATGTTTTAGTTGTGCTGAGATGAATATGATGTGAAAGTTGTGCTGACACTAAACTGCAGACATCAGGCTGATATTATACTGATCCACACTTATATGTAAAAGTGCTTTGGCCCAGCAGGGATCAGCTTACAGGTAAAATACAGCTGCTGGACGAGATTAGCATGTCATAGCTATCTACCAAACTGCTAACTGGGGAATTTCAGGCCATCTATGGATCATTTTTGCTAAATGTTCTTTCAGCTTAGGCTCACAGGGCTGGAGCCTGTGCCCTAGCTGTCATAGGGCAAGAGGCGTGGTCCACCTGCACATGTGAGCAGTCCATCACAGGGCCAACAGAGAGAGACAGAGAAGCACTCTCTCACATCCACACCTACAGCCAATTTAGAAGCACCAATGAACCTAAGCAGCATTTCATTGGACTGTGGGAGAACATCCAACCTCCACAGAAAGGCCAACAAGCTTCAACCTACAACCTTCTTGCTTTAAGGCACTAGTGCTAACCACTTTTCCCCATTTCAGCCCAAATCCTGCATCTTCCTGTTTCTGACTCCAGGCCAGCTCCACTAACACTTTCTCATCAGACACTGCCACCTAGTGGAGGAAGTCTTAGTTCCAATTGAAGCTTCAGATTACAGTTAGTTCCTTTACAAAGAGGTGGAGGTGGTGGGGCCACAGCACCATCATCACTGAGTGCCATAGGACACATAATCTTTGTTTCCATATGCTGGGAACTTCCTGTTGTTCCAAGGAGGACTGGAAAATGTGTGAAAATCTCCCAGTCAGTTCCTCACAGCACACTTCAATCATTTCCCTCCCACAGCATCAGGACCAGGGCTTTTTCTCTCTTTGATCCCACTAAGAGATTTCCACACAAACACCTCATCAGTGGGACTCTCAGAGCTACCAGCCCTTTGCTACAATCACAAAGCTCTTCATTGAAATCAATGATATCAAAGCTGGAATCAAATGAGTCTAAGTCTTCTGCTGATTCAGCATCACATTCATCTTTGCTCCTTGTTCTGCATCTCCACCATAGACTTCATTCCTTTCCAAGCCAGCCTTGAGTGTCCTTTATTCAGCTCATCCTCTGCTTTACTTTTACACCTGATTTTAGCTGCTTTATCTCTCTTTCAACAACTTTATGTGCTTCAATCTTTTTCTTCTCTCCCTCATAACAAGACAGTTTCTTCTGCCTGAAAACATGTTGGAGTGATTTACTAATCCAGGGCTGCTTATTGGGGAAAATACTTCCTGTTTGAAAAGTAATCCCCATTTTTCCCAGAAAGAAATGTAAGTAGAAATCGATGATCTAAGTGAGAACATAAGCCTTTAAAAAGTCCCAGTGGGTGCAGTCAGAGCAGTCCCTCAGTCCCAATATAGAGTCTTTGGTCCAGACTGGAACAACTGTGTGCCCAGTTTGAGCTCTCTTCAGTCCTGTGACCTGACAGACCCAGAGGGGCCATCACATCACATTTAGAAGCTCCCCTAATGTAGCCACAACACATGTCCAATACTTAGTCTGTCTTGTTGGACCAACTGGAAGAAATGATTCAAGGACTTAGTCACAGAACAGAGATTCAAATCTCCAAAATCCAACTGGCTGCATCAGGACATATAGTCTGAAACTGCACAGTTTCCTGTTTGAAGCTGCTTCCTGTTGGCTTCAGCTGTTTGGAGTTTCCATTTTCTAAACTTCTACATTCTGAACCTTCTTCAGCTCTGAACAGATGATGAAACACTGAATGATTTCAAGCTCACACTTTGTCTAATAAATTGACATCTTTCATTCTTTACACAGATTGATCGACTGTGGTTTGTCAAAGATCAGCTGTGATTATCTGGCAGCAGCACTGAAGTCCAACCTCTCCCATCTGAGACAGCTGGAGCTGTACAGAAACAACCTGAAGGATCCAGATGTGAAGCAGCTGTCTGATCTTCATCAGAGTCCAGACTACAGACTGGAGACTCTGGAGTAAGTAGAGTGATGGAGTGAGTGGGTGGTGCTGTCAGCAGTATTGTACTAAACACAGTCAGTATGAAACAAAGATCCAGTGTTTCCTGTAAAGCTGCAGCTTCTCAGTGAAGCTGTGAGAGGAGAATGGTGACAGGCTTCAGGATTGGACACAAACACTTCCTGTTTCTGACCTTTATGGTCACCATGGTAACGGCTGACACACTCTGATCAAACATTGTCAACAGCCAATCAGCTCTCTGAACAAAGCAGCATGCAGACCAATGACTGCATTCATTTCCAAGTTTAAAGCAGTGAAGAACACAGTCTGTAGGTGAGGAAGAATTTAGTGAGAGCAGATGTTTGGACAGAATTCCTCCAGTTAACAGCTGGAACCGTCCATCTGGATTGTTGGGCTTGTTGTTGGGCTTCCTACAGAGCTCAGAGTGTGCACACCAAGGTTCTTCTAATGAATGAAAGTCCAAACTCAAACTAGGAGTGAAAAGCATCTTCATCAACTTCAATAAAAATCCAAAGATTAGAAAAAGTGAAGCAACAATGAGTCCTAGTACAGTCCCAGCACTGAAGTCCCTGCTGCTCTTTATACTGGATGTGCTGCATCACTGACTGACAGCTGATGAAGAGTCTCTGGAAACACTCGTTTATCTCCTCTGCTCTTCCTTCTTCTCTCTGCAGGTGGAGCTGATGATGGTAAACAGGACGGTGTGTGTGCTGAGAGAGGAGGAGCTGTGTCCTGATGATCCAGAGAGGTTGAAGCAGCAGCAGCTTGTGTGTAGAGACGCTCTGACTGGGCCATGTTACTGGGAGGTGGAGAGGAGAGCTTCATCCAGCAGTGACTGACAGAGGAATGAAAAGAAGTGCAGATGACTGTCAGTGCTGCAGAGTGAACTGCTCTGAGAACAGCTCCACTGTCAGACACAATGTAGAGTCCAGCATCATCCCTGTGTGTCCCTCTGGATCTGACAGAGGATCATCAGTGTATCTGGACTGCTCTGCTGCTGCTCTGTCCTTCTACAGTCTCTGCACAGTCTCTGTCTGACTCTGGCTTCAGACCCTCCTGGATCAAACTCACCTGGAAAGACTTTCAAATTCAAATTCAAATTTTATTTGTCACACACACAACCATACCCAGTATGACATGAGGTGAAATGCTTGTAGCTGTGCAATGCCCAACCATCAAAAAACAGTGGTTTTACAGTATTTACAATTTACAGGTTATTACAAAATTTAAAGATTTAACTTGGAAATTTACAGTAAAAATGTGCAAATAGCAGAAAGAGATTATAAGGAAGTGTACATGAAGAAAAACCAGAGTGTGTGTGGTGATGTGATGTGTGTGAGAGTCCAGTCTTATAGTGATGTGATGTGTGTGGGAGAGTTCAGTCCTACAATTTTTCGGGTCCGCCATTTTCCGGGTCCACAAATCAAAACAAACGCATCGTGTTGGAACGATGACGACAAGAAACATGCTTTAAAGCAGCTCAAAAGAAAACGGACAGTGTAGAGACCGATTGCGTCCAGAGGCGAAGCAGCAGCACTTGAAAAAATTAGAGTGCATCGCAAATCTGGACCCATATAAAATATCAGTGGAGTAAAGACCCAGACGACTTACCGCCACTGTCCTACCTCGATATCTTCACGTATCTTGTTTGTGGAGTAAGCGCTTACACTGCGAACCAGTTTCGTAATTACAAGTCACTGGAGGCGCACATCCAATTTACAAATGGCTGGGTGCAAGATTTGGCTATTTCCAAGCCCCCAAACTGTGAGTACGTTGTCATTCATACCAAGGTAACTCAGCTGGAGTGCATCGAGAGTAATAGCCATTGTCCACCCCCCCACCATAATTAATGTTATACATTTATCATTGAACTGCTAAAATATCGTTATCATATCATGTGCCCATAATTGTAAAGTAGATGCAAACTAACTCATTGATAATCGGGCAAATTATTACTTAACACCAATTTGAGTCCTCCCTGTCTCATTGAATTTATTGTCTTTACATCAACCTTGCCCTTGTATGTTCCACGTACTGCACTCCCAAAGATTGAATGAACCTGCATTACGGCCATGGGTAATTGTAAGCACCACGGGGAAGGTCGAAGCCACACACTGCACCTGTATGGCCGGAGTTGTGGAGACCTGCACCCATGTCGCTGCACTTCTGTTTAAAGTGGAGGCAACAGTGCGGATCCGTGGCACAAATACTGTCACAGATGAACCAGCCTACTGGGTTTTGCCGGGGAACACAACCAAGATACAGCCAGAGGTTGGCCATAACATTGACTTTACATTGTCAGCAGCACAAAAAAAGACTCTTGATGAAAATATAAACGGACCGTCTGTGGTGAAAGGCAGAAGAAGCCGTCCTTCAAAAAGAAAGCTTCCTTCTGCTACGTTTGAGGAGTTGTCACCAGTGTTAGACACACTTCAAAAACACAATAAAGCAGTGTGTTTGTCTGGATTGGAGAAATACTACACATCACACACTGTACAGTCATCCACATTACCACTGGCGTGTTTGCACAACACAGGTGCACAGTCCCTTGGCCTTACCGAGCTACAACTGCACTGTGTAAAGTACCTAAATGCAGCAAAAGTTACTGAAGAACAGGCAGAAGCTATTGAGGTACGCACAAGACTACAACACAAGAGCCCTCAATGGTATGTGTGACGTGCTGGGAGAATCACAGCTTCAATGATGCACGCTGTGTTTGCCACCACTGTAGAAAACCCCGCCATTACTGTGGTTAATCGTGTTTGCTACCCTGTTAACTCTGTCTATAATGTGCAAACAACTTGGGGACTGGAGCATGAACAGGACGCTCGACACACCTACACCCAGAAAATGTCAGCCTGTCACAAAAACCTACAGGTCCATAAATGTGGTTTTCTTGTTAACACGGCTTTTCCTGAAGTAGGAGCATCTCCTGACGGACTAACCACGTGTGAATGTTGTGGGAAGGGCTGCCTGGAAATTAAATGTCCATTTAAATACAGATCTGACAGCTTTCAGCATTGGATGCGCATGACAAAGACTTCTGCCTCGAGTTGACAGCAAATGGACTTAACTTGAAGAAGACACACCACTTTTACTCACAAGTGCAAACACAGGTCTTTGTGGCCAACGCAAAGCACTATGACCTCGTGGTAGGGACACAAAAAGACATGGCAGTTGTACACATCTTCCCTTATGTGCACTTCTGGGAATCGCGTTTAAAGAAAGCTCAGGAGTTCTTTCAGAAGGTGTGCCTTCCTGAGCTAGTAGGAAAACATTTCTCCATGCGAAATGCAGCCCCGAGTGGTCACAACGTTTTTCTTTCTGGTGTCTAGGTTTTTGTCAGAAGTGCATTGAAATCTGTATAACTTGATTTCAACACTGCAGCACTTACCATGTAACAATTGTCAAAGTGTAAAATAAAGAGTCAAATGCAGTTATTTGTCGTTATCTGGCTTTTATTATAACATCATTTTAGTGAAACAAAGAGTTCAAAGCGATGATAAACTGTCGATTATAGTGTACAGATACAGAAATGGTTACGTAACGTAATGTCAGTGTGTGCATACAATTACACATAATAAAAAGGTTTTCCTAGTACTATGTCTTCAGAGACATACTCAAAGTTTTCACAATCATTAATTAACAAGAACAAGTCTCATGTGTGTCTGGTTTCACTACCACACTGGGGCACATGTTAACCAAAACACAACAGACCTGCACAATTTTATCAAGAAAGGTAACGTCTTCACCTTCACATGGAAGAAGAGAACGGATTGGCATGGTGGTATGTAGCATTTTGAACTTGTTGCGCAAACTGCCAATTACTCACTCGACATGGATTCTTAGGTGTGCAATGGCTCGTTTATTTTCAATGTCCTTGGCATCTAGTTGACAGAAGCCCCTTGTAAATTAATTAAATTAACCTCCGCACACATCATTCCCACCGCATCTCTGATGTCAAAGCCTCTGTCAGCCAAAACTACATCCCCTGGTAACAGCTTGTTAAGTATGCCACATTGCTCTGTGATGTGTTTATCTAATGCATGGCCCCCCCCACCCCTTAGAAATGAATGAAACTGCACCTTGTGGAGTAATCCCGATCAGGTATTTCATGGTGTGTGTACCCTTGTAGTGCGAGTACGTTTGAGCACGAGTCTTTAAATTAGATGGTCGTTCTGTACGAATTTCAAAACAGTCAACAATGATGGCTACCCAATTTCCAAGTTTCCGTAAATTGTGGAGGCATTATTGTTTGCAAACAGTGCCTCTCTGGCCAGTGTACTCCTAAGCGGGCATACAAAACGTCAATTGTATCAGCAAAGACAGAAGACAAAGTTTTGTGGGAGACATTGAATAGAGATGCTAAGATGGTGGACAGGAAGATCGAGTCTAAGACGCATAAGTGTGAGTAAAAGCATTTGGAAATGCGACAGTTTCTTTGATGCTGGTAGGAAAGCTTTTACATTGTCGTACATAAAAATAGCGAAACAAGTAAGACCAGTGTAATATTTCACTTTTTCTGTGTCACCCTTTAAAAAGTTTTCATTCATCTCTGCCTTGTCCAACAGTGATTTAAGCTTTCTGTTCTCCTCCAGCAGCCAGTTTATTTCTGCTCTGCTCTGTACACAGCGCACACAATCATTTGTCGGTCTTTGATCTTCTGTCTGTATCTCTCTCAGATCACCATTTTCTACATTTGCACCCACTACCTCTGCCTCTACATGTCCAAAACATATCTGGCCCTCAGCCAAAGTGACAGGGTTGTTATGGTGTTGCTCTTCTGTCGTGTCCATCTCTGGCTGCTCTTCTGCCGTAACTTCTGCTGAGGCCTCACCTTCACACTCTTCTGCTCCACTATGAAAGGCTGTCCAACGCAAAGAGTGCAAACACACAAGGGAATTTTTAAACAGTTTACACATTAAGGCCGTATGAATCCTCCAAAATGTATGTGTTGATTGCCGGACACTAAGAGCAACTTTTAAAATCAGGGATTGTGGTTGGAGGTGGAGTTGTTTTTTACCTCCAACTAGTGCTTTTTGTTGTTGCTGTGACGGTCTGAATGTGACGTTCGGATATCGGAGTGCCCCATCTGTAACGTTGGTACCCAGTCTGGATTTGTTTGATCCATTTCATAGGCAGGCTTCCCTACAGTTGTGCAAAAGAATTAGCGAATCATTACATAGCACGTATGTCTGCACAGTCACTCAATTCACTGCGGTAAAGTGAGCCCTCACTTACGAAGTCACAGTCAAGCTAGCCGCACCGCCAGCCGCACCTAAAATGTTGTTGCACTATTCTTACGCGAGTTACGGTACGGGTGCCGACTCGCGTAGAAATACGACTCTTCTGTATCCTGTCATTGTTATTTTACTGCTTAATCCACTTTAACTTTAGAAATATCAGATATATGATAGAGAGATAATTGTTGCACTACAAATGTTAAATTCTGTAAGAGCTGACAATAAGTTTCCAAAGAATTGTCTTCTCACCCTGATCTTACCCCAACTGAATAAAATTGTTGTACTTCATTTTTGATCTTCTTTTTTATTCCAATTTGGAAAAATTTTCTGAAGGTGATGAAAATATTTCACTGGATTCAGACTTTGGGAGACCCCCACTCTTCCTCCTCTGCCTTACAGCCCAAAGTACAGAACGATTTCAGAGAAAAGAAAAGAAATAGTAAACTAGTCCCAAATGTCTGTACTGTACTTTGAATATTCTCATATTTGAGCTCAGATTACGGGAAAACTGTAAGAGGTGACACAGATATTTCACTGGATTCTGACTCTAGGCCATTTCCACTCTTCACCCTGTGATCCACACCCAAAGTTACTGTACGGTTTTCCAGAAAATCAACAGTAAACTTTACCCAATTTACTCTACTGTACTCTATATATTATCATCTTTGAGCTCAGATTACAGGAAAACTGTAAGAGGTGACATAGTTATCTCACTGGATTCTGACTCTGAGTGACCCCCACTCTTCACCCTTCACCCAAAATTACTGTACTGTTTTCTGATAAAATTATAACCTAATCCATTACTGAACAAAATGAGTTCATTGAAGTATTTGCTTAACAACAAGAAATATATTTCGACACAAAATTTTAATTTTCAAAACGTCATTATTATGAAAATATTTTCACACACCACCTCAAGTAGCAACTTTAGTTTTAGACATTATTTATACAGCGCTTAATCACAACAATAGTCACCTCAAGGCACTTTACATAATAAGTTCAACCTTACAATAATACATACAGATAAACACCCAACAATCATATGACCTCCTATGAGCAGCACTTTGGCAACAGTGGGAAGGAAAAAACTCCCTTTTAACAGGAAGAAACCTCCGGCAGAACCAGGCTCAGGGAGGGGCGGGGCCATCTGCCACGACCGGTCAGGGTCATATTACTGATTTCTCAGATTACTATTATACAGTTTTGATATATTATTATTCATTATCTGTCATCACACAAATCAACCCAAAAAATGAAAAAGGAAATACTTAAAATACGTGCTCAAAGCAAGAATGTTATATTTTTTTTTTTTACACATGTGTTCCTCAAAACACCAATAATAACTATAAGCAGATTATTCTAGTAGCTTTCACTGCATGTGGAATTAGGTTACACAAAGCACACACTTCCACTCTGTCTTCTGAGCACTGCTGAGCTGTTCATTTGTCATGTCCAGGCATTCAGATTGGAACCAGCAGTTGCAGTTATCACACTGAAGCTGTAAACAAATGACATATGAGCTTTCATAAACACATGAAGTAAATAATTCTATGATTTAATAAATTACAATCCTTAACAACACAGAGTCAAATACTTTGTTGTAGATAACATAAAACTATTTTTTAAAAACACTATACCCAGTCAGTGATGGAGGGTCCTGGATTGGGTGGTTTCGCTGTTGCACACATGGCACAGTTGGTGTCACTGTCAAATACTAAAACATCTGTTGCGATGCTCTGGATGTTTCTAAACCCCACAAATTCAGCCTCAACCCAATTTTCCTATGCTGTCACTTTAACACGTCCAGCCTTCACCTCTCACCGGTCCTCGTCCCCTCTTCTCTCAACTTCCTGTGTGGCCTCCCAAATCAAACACAGGCCCAAATCAGCTGTTTCTTCTTCTCTCTTCATTCTCTCTTCCTCTTTTCAGTCTTTTCTTGGCGCTTAACTCCCAGCATGGCAAATATGAACTCAGACAGTCCAATCCAGTGGTTTCACACAGTCATGTCACTGGTACACTTTCCAGCTTGTAATTCAGAGCGCGTGTTTCCATCAACATACATGCTGCTGGACCCTTCAGTGTTGTAGGTCAGTTGCACTGTCTTTTTGCCTGCTGTTAATTCTTCAAGTCCACGGTGTTGTTCTGTCTGTCTTCTGTCTTTATCAGGAGATTAACTGTCCTTTAAGCTTCTTCTCAGGATAAGGACAGGATGAGAGGTGAAGCTGTGACATTTTAAACCAAAGCCTGTTTTCATCCCAATTCTGTTAATCTGTCATTTTTCTGCTGTATTCTTCCAGGAGGTTGAGCAAGTCCATGGGCACCTGTATTAACATACTAAGACATTTATTTAATAACATTTTCATTACTATTACTTTGCACTTTCATTCTCTAATTCCTCTGTTTTCATTTTGAAACGTCTCTCACAAGCTCGCAAGCTATATTCAGACTTCCTGCTTCACTTCCTGCCTGACACACACACACACACAAACACACACACACACACACACACACACACTTCACTTTACTGGATTTTCATCCGTTTCTACTAAATCGAGCTCTTATTTTATGTTCACACTCTGACCTAGTTCTTTCTCACATCTGGGCTTGGTTTATAAAGGCCTCTCTTATTAAAATAATAAAACAATCTAATCAGAAAATAAGCACTAAGAATATATATTTATCTTGTAACATTGTTTAAGTTAATGAACAATTGTGTTGAAAACTGAGATTACAATATCAATCAAGATAATTATAATGATGGTTTTTGCTGTAATTAAACAGTCATGCGGAAATGTGTCAACCACAGAACTTTAGAGGCCTTTTGTTCAATTATGTGTGGACTGTTTCTTTAGTCTCATACACAAATTGTTCTCAGTGTCTATGAGACTGATGAAATATCCATGTGTGCTGAAAGAGACTTTGCTGGTCTGACCCCCTCAACCGAGGTATTGTGGGTAATGAAAGAGCAGATAGGTTGGCTAAAGCAGCTGTTAAAAAAGTAGACATAGATGTGCAGATACCATTGTTGAAATCTGAGGGAAACGAATAGTTTGGACACAAAGTAAGAACTTCTGGAGAATGGCATGGGATAATGGAACAAAAGGGAGACATGGGGTACAAAACACAATAGAAGTTAAGAGGAGTAGTGGGTTAAATAGGCAGCAGGAGAATACAAACAGGTCATTGCTTTCCGAATGGTTCTCTTTTTATGATGGGGAAACATCCGACTGGGTTATGTGATGGTGTAATGCTATGGAGACGGTTGAACATGTGGCTATTAGTTGCAGGAAGTATAGAAGTCAAAGGAGAGTGTTGAGGGTGGGAACTGGTGGTGAAATGAAACTTACGTTTGAAAAAGTGGTTAATCAGTCAAGTCATGATGAGGTGAAAGGAGTGTTTTTTCATTTTTGAGAAATACTGATGTCATCAAGAGGATCTGAGGATCTGGAAGAGAAGTAAGAGTAAAAGCCAGGAGATGGCAGTAGTGCAACATCTTTGGATGCAAGCTGCTGTTAAAAATGACAGAAGAAGAAGTTTGCTTGATCATTCCTCAGCTCGTCTGTGTGAAGCTGAGTGTAAAGAGGCTCCTGCTGTTAGAGAAACACTCTGACTGTTTAACAGAGTCAGACATGTTCAGACTGAATTTCAGTCAGAAACTCAGCATCACATTGATGAAGCTGCAGATTAATTGTGGTTAATTTCTGATTCATTTCTTTGCTACCAGCTGAAATTTAAATGTAATTTAAAAGAAGGATTCAAGGTTATTGGGTTTTTGACCGTAGAGATCACATGAACGTATATGAATTGTATGATACGTCTCTTCTATTTTTACATCCATCCGTTCGCTTCCACATCTCCTTTCAGGGTCGTGGGGGGTGCTGGAGCTGTCATCTTCTTCTTCTGTTTTTCTATGATCATATTTTGATGTTGATTGTGATTGGTTTTATTTGTTTCTTCTGCAGTTGTAGTGTTTTAATATTTAGACGTTAGAATTCCTGTTTCATGCACAATACATTTGTAACTTTTAATTTTTTCTGTTTTTGTGTCTTGCAAATAAACCTTTAAAGTGATTGAAATGATGTTATGTATTTATTTTTGGCCTATATCTACGGTTCTGAATTTTAATTCAACTTTATTTATATAGCACCAAATCACCAAAACAGTCGCCTCAAGGCGCTTTATATTGTACAGTTTAATTTCAAAAACTTGCATATGATCTTCAGTTTGCAGCTGGACTATCACATAGCAGCTGGAGCAGTCTCAAATGGAGGCCAGTCCACTGCTGCCACCTGTGGCCAAGTGCCATAGCCTACTACTAGATGAACTTGTGACACACATCTGCAGTAGAGGCTGAGTGGCTGCTCTTACACCTGGAGCATCCAAATCGACCCACAAACACGTTGAAAGATGCAATGCCATCAATGTGGATTGTCAAGACTGAGAGACCTCTTCCCTCTGACCCTTCCCCAAACCCTCAAACCCTCCTACCCACCTCGACATACAAACTCTGTGTGGCTTCACGTGTTCTGTTGATGTTTACATGATCAAAATAACTTAAACACAAAAAAACAAAGAGGAAGACCGCACCGGAAGGAAAAAACTACAAGGCCCAGCATCCTCTGTGTTTAGGGAGCAGCAGTGAAAGTGAAAGTATTGAGCCTCCGTCCAGAGCAGCAGGAGGAGGAAGGTGTAGCTGAGGCAGGTGAGTGTTAACATGAATATGTTTCTTCTTATGACATAAAATAATTCCACGCTGTTCATGTCTGTGGGTGAAATGTGAGGCCGGTCGGCTCCTCTGAGCGCTGGTTTCCTGTAAGTAGAGAGGAAGTGAGTTTAGCTGAGCCTCCGTTTAGTGTGAGAGAGCAGGAGGAGAGTGAGAGCTGTGCTGAGGCAGGGTGAGTGTTAACACCGCTCTGACATTACTGTGTCTCTGTGGCGGGAACAACAGGCTCCGTCAGTGGAGGCAAAAATAATCAGACTTTGGTTTTTCAAAGGAAACAACTTTATGTCGGAAGTTCCCGCACGCTCATTGGATAACGATGTGTCAATCTCGAGCTATTAGCCAATGAGCGTGCGGATTCACAGAAAGACCCGCCTTCATCACGGGACTTTAAAAACTACACTGGCGACAGAAACTCCGTGAGTGGAGTTCAGGCTGACGTTATGAAACTGTGACGTTTGAGCCACTTCCTGTTCTCAGTCCCAGCGTCCTGATCACCGAGGTTTCTGTTGCTCTGATATCTGGTATTGATTATATTGGTAAACAGGCTGTAGCATAAACATCAGGTCTGTTCTGAAAACTGGCTTTATTTTTTCAAAGTAAGGGAATATCTGTGGTCTGATACCGCGGGCTCATGGGCTAAGGACTTGGATTGACAAGTCAAGCGCAGATGATTGTGTTGTTTCTTATAAAGGCTTGTGTGTGTGTGCCTTCCTGTGTGTGTCCTTGTGTCAGTGGAAGCGTTACAGAAAGTGCTCCTCTGCTGTGCCGTATTAAACCCGGTTCTTTGATCCCCATGATAGAACAGAGAAAACCCGACTCATAGTGGTCAAAACATTTATGATTCTTTATTCAATCATCTTCTGGAAGAGAGAGAGCCCTGCACAGCTCAACGGCAGTTGCAGAATCTCTAACATTAGAATCTAAAAATGTGTCTCATATAGGTGTTATTTTGGTACTTTACACATCACACAGTTTCAACAACTCCTTATATGGTACAAGTTCCCATTTTCTTTCTGGCTTCCCATATTTATTAATCTACTTGTATAGCTCTACACTAACTTCCTGTTTTTCAGTCTGGCTGAGCACTTAGTTTGTGAGTCAAAACCTTCACTATTAAAGTACATAAAACAATATAATCAGAAAATAAGCACTAAGAATATATTAATTACATGACAGTTCTCCCCCTTTTCGTGTTTCCTAAGAAACACGACATAATTCCTAATTTATACCATTAAGTTTACTTGCATGTTAAAAGGCTAAAATATAACAAAAGAGATTATGCTAAACCAAATGAAACCTTACAATTGCCCAACCCTATCTGTCCCCTCAACGGGTTGTATGTTTTCAATGTTTCCTTATTATTCCGTCATAATTACTTCTATCCACAACAAATAAATCAAGCTCTAAGACAGCACCTGTGAAATGTGAAATGTCCTAAATCTACTTCCTACACCCCCTTTTTTACCCAGAATCCCAATTTAAATCACACTTCTGAATTTCTTTTCAAATCTGGACTACTGCACTTAGTCACAGACCTGACCACTTTATTTAATTATCCTGTCTGTTACCAAGCCTTTCTTCTCACACAGTCACAGTGTCTCTTTCAGTGCAAGCTTCACTCATCCAGTCAGACAGGTAACTTAAGTTCTTCTTTTTCTTTTCCTGTCCACAGTCATTCAACTAATTTGCATACTGAGTCATATCTCAAGAAGTTGTCGTGACAAGAGAAATGCATATTTAACCATCACCACATTATTGAATTGTTTTCATTTTATTTCTACAGTAATCACTTGTTTTGATCCATCTGTACAGGAGCACTCCTAATTCACTATTCTAAAAACTACTTTAAGCTTTAATCACTTTTTCCTTTTCACAAGAATCACTCTACTGTCATGAGCTTCCCTGAGTTATTCCTCAACATCAGGGTTTAAGTGTGTTAAATTCACACTATTTCTTTAAGTTAAACTTAAAGAAATCCAGACGCTTTTCTTGGACTGTTGGTTTCAGTGTTTAGTCTCATTCACACACTCCCTCAGACTCTTCACACACACTGATTTGCTGACATAAACACACTCCTGTGTGCTTTCTTGGCTTCACACACACACTGAGGACCATCTACAGACTGTGAGCTCCGTCTTCTTTGTCTTTGGAGCCGAACTCTGACAAAGTTAGGAACAAAACTTTCTCCAGCGTGTGAACTTTCCTCCTAGACTCAGTCTGAGCAGTCAGACCACATATTTCAGAAGCAGCACATGAAGGTGTGGCTCACACACACACAGGTGAAGGAAACAGCTGCAGTATTAAAAACTGCTTCACTGTCTACAAATATATGAACTGAATGTTTCTTTCAGGCTGTAAAAACCTTATTTATCCTCCATTACAGTCCTGCATTCAGAGGATTACTTCTGTTATATTAGTACATGTATTTTATTCTGATGAACACATGAAACTCTGAGCTGGATTGAATCCATTGAATCAGAGTCCAGGACTCAGACTAAACACACTGAATGTGTCCTGAGCTCGGCCGCTGTTCCACAGTAACTGCTGTCAGAGTCACTGTTACTGAGTTAGCTTAGCTAGCAGAGCAGCTAGCAGTTAGAGTATGAACTCTGTAAGCAGTCAGCTCGGTCCTGGACATTGTTACTGACATAAAGCTGCTCTCTGCAGCCATGTTTGACCTGCTGCTTTGTAGGACTACAGTAATGGAGGATTTGGAGGCTGAACTCGGCTCTGTGACACTTTTTGTAGTGAACTGATGAAAGCTGCGTCTCACATGGATGTTAGTCCAACACAACAGACACGACCTCTGCAGCTCTCAGTTGATGTGCACATGAATGATTTGTGTTTCCTCTGCAGGTGAAGGTAGAAAGTGTGTGTGAGCTGATGTGAATTGAGCAGCATGGATCAGTGTGAGGACAGAGAGGAGGGAGTCCCTCCCTCTAAAAGCACTCTGTGTGGGGAACATGAGAGCCAGACCAAAGCTCAGAGGTGAGATGACCATCTTTAACTGTCCATGACTCTTCTCCATGTCACAGCTCAGCACTCACATCACTGCTCCATCATTATTCGCAGGAACCAGCCTGGACCTCCACCCAGAAGTGAGTCCTCTAAGAGCAAACTGGTGAAGGATTTCTTTCGTAATTTAGGGCGAAAAAAGTCATCTGACAAAAAGTAAGTTCATGTCAGTATTTTATATAGATATATATATTTGAAATTTTAATCAGCTTTTTACTATTTAACAATTTAAATAATATACTATTTAATACTTTATATTTTTTATGTAATGTATTGGACACATTGGATGTGATTCAGACATGTTTCATGTTCACTTACTTTTAGCGTCAATGAGAAACAATCCAGCTCTGTGTCCTTACAGAGTGACACGTCTAAAGATGTCTTCATTGGTTTTAAAGTTTCTGCTGCAGAAAGGTGAGCTGTTACTAACATGAACTCTCTGATTTAAATGATTTTGATGTTTCCTGGTTTCTAAAATGCATCTCTGTAGCAGAGCAGTGTCTCCAAGGACACACAGGCTCAGCTGTAACTGTCAGTTTATCTGGTTTTAAGACACATTTGGACTCAATTGGCTGTTTTTAACTATGTATTTTAATCAGAGGTGTAAATTTAGACCTCACACATCTGGATCCTAAACTATGATAGAAACAGCTGCTAGCAGTGGGTAGTTTGACTTTGATACGCTGCTCTAGAAAGCAAACAAAGGTTTGTGCAGCTCCTCTTCAGAAAAGTGTTCAGAGAGCAGCTGCTGTATTAGACAAAGGCTCGTCGTGTGAGCCCAGATGTGTGTAACAGCTGGATGAAGGAGAACCATCACAGTCACGTCTCCATCCCGCCTTTATTAATGAACTTCCTGTTGCTTGCAGATGACAGGAACACAAAGTGTTTGTGCCACGTGATGCTGCAGGATTTGTTAACGTGTCCATGATGGTAACATCTCCTTGTCTAACTGCAAACACATGAGCGCTCCTAACGGCAGCTATCACAGCCACACAGGCAGACTGTGTCTCACTGTTGCATTCAGGGACATTTGTTTTCCTGTAAAAAGCTGAACTCTAATCTAAGAGGACTGTTACTGACAGGAAACAGCTGCATTATCTGCAGTCTGTGTGATCACAGCTGCTTCAATCACTTTATCAGAGAATTGATCATTGAATAAAACATGTTTGTGTCTGCAGAGGTCAGAGGTCACAGTCTGCAGGATCCAGCTGTCTGTCTGTGAGGAGTGAACAGTCCAAAGGTTATCTTCCACACTTCAGTGATGAACCAACGAGGTCAGAAAACTGTGATGACTCCTTTACATGTTT
This sequence comes from Neolamprologus brichardi, assembly GCF_056152115.1. NCBI lineage: Eukaryota > Metazoa > Chordata > Actinopteri > Cichliformes > Cichlidae > Neolamprologus > Neolamprologus brichardi. The sequence continues at coordinate 53,206,326 of NC_142106.1, read as the reverse complement.
GTGTTTTCCTGGATAAATATGACCAAAGATTCATTAAAAAGATAAAAATATTAGAGTTTGTCCTGTAGCGCTGTGTGGCAGGCAGGATTGGACCCAAACACAACAGGATGAAGTCAAAGAGGCAGCTTTATTTCAGCTGTGAACATGCAAACACCAGAAATAAGAAAACATAACTGTAGGTTTGCAGTGAATGAAGCCTCAGCTCGACGCTCCACTTTGTCCCTCTTTTCCTTCTCCAAACAGCCACATCAGGAGTCTTTGATGGAGTTTTAAAATATTTAATTACAAATGTCCAAAGATGGGTTTAGGATACCTGAATCCACAATTATTAAAGCTAAAATAGTTCACAGGGTTTGGACTTTGTTAGGTGACGAGAGAACATCAAAGTGTTTTTGTCTGTTGGCTTAAACTAAGAGAGTTTAGTTTGTTAGCACAAAGAGCTGTCAGCTAAAGCCCCGAATGCACTTTGAATACAGATGAACTGAGAAAAACACTTTAAATACAGCAAACAGTCAAACTGACAACATCTTTTTCTGCTGATCATCCACAGCAGTACATTTACCATTCATGCTAGCAGCAGGCTATGTCTGTCCACTCAGCACCAACACAGGTAGGAGTGAGCAGTGATGAAGCAGGACTGTGGGCAAGTTTGAGCTACAATCCTATTGGCTTCTCAGTTTCTCCAAAGAAAAGGGGAAAAATTCTTGGTGTTGTGAAGATGTGAGTTGGTCTTGTTGTCGTGGGGCTGGAAGGATGCTGGCAGTGAGAGGCTTTTCATACAGTGTTCAGTAACAGAATGAGAAGAAAGCCACTGCACATGAAACAAGGTGCTCGTAGTGTTTGTTTACTGTGTTTGTGCCACAATGTCAGATCAGTTGTAGATTCACATGCAGACTTGTCCAGTGAAACCAGTACAAGTACTGCAGTACAGAGCAAAGACTAAGCAAGGGTGTTATTGTAAACTTTAACAAAAGACTGTTATGTAAAAAAGAGTAAGTACATTATTTTTATGAGTTTCAGATTATTCATCATGTCTTTAATTTAATATTTCCAGTTTTTCCTTCCTATCTCATGAAGCTGTTACATTTATCTTTTAGGATCAATAAGAGGCCAGAATCTCCTGGACCTGAACCAAGTTGTGTGTCTCTAAAGAGCAACCGGTCAAAGGATATTGTTGCTGACTTTAAAGGCTGTTCTTCTGTTGCTGAGAGGTAATGTGTGTCTAGATGTTGTTCCTGACTCTGTGTTTTTGAATAAATCCTCATGTTTAATATCAGCTCAGCTCTTTTTCCACACACATTTCTATGTTGGTATGTGAAGCTGTGTGTGTTGGAGTGTTTCCACAAACACAGCAGTCAGAGTGGAAAGAGTGGATGTTGTAGGAGGTGTTTGTAGTGAAGAGGCTGTATCCCAATTCAGTGTCTGCAGCCTTAAAGGCTGCATTTTAAGGCCGATTACATCACCGCGATGCGATGGAGGCTGTCCCAATTCGAAGGCTGCTCGAAATGCAGCCCTCAAATGTATCCTTAATTTCCCTGAATTTTAAGGACGTGGCAGTGTAGACTTCGTGGCCCAACATATCGCAGAATGCATAGCGCAGCAGTGGGTGTGAATAATTTTGCAGAAAAAAAGAAAAAAAAAGGCAGATGAGGGGCACCCTGTTACGTTCCCCTGAGGGGTCTAGGCGGGGAGGGGGAAGTAACAAAAAGTGTCCAGGTCAGAAGGAGTCAAGGCAAAAGGGTTAAATTAAATAGTTTTATTAATGTAGCTCAACTAAAAGAGACGGACAAGCCGCTATCACCATTTAAGGAAAACAAACAATTCAAGCGTTGGTCAATCAAGTAAAAAGTAAGTCAAAAAGAAATAGAGCAGCTCACTAGCTACAAACCACAATAACACAGCTCACCAGCTGTAACCACTCACATGGCACTCTGACCCAGACCTCACCTTTCCGTGGGCTTAAATACTTTTAATTAAGGGAAAGGTGGCACCTACGGCAGAAGCGATTGAAGGACACTCCCACACAGGCACCTTCAGGAGGAGGCCTTGCTAGGGCTGTAACACCCCCTCCCATAAACACAAACCCGTGGTTTGTCAAATTATTACGATAACCAAAACAAGTCCATAACCGTTTCATCACCATATTGCAGGCTTTCCACCTACCAAATCCCATAGAAACGGTTAGGCATTTCCTGCGGAAGCTGCCAACCCCATCTCAGTGGGTTCAAAATACTTACTGAAGGTGGCCACAGACCCTCAAAACAATGTCTCATATGATAGCCAGGGCTTTTTTGAGCCATCACATGTGGAGCACACAGCAGGCAGTCAGAAGACCTTACTGCAATAGTTTTCAGACGATTGCTCAGGTCACGGGTACAGGCATGTTTGTTAGTCAGGGGTGCAGGTCTGAGTGGTGGTGTTATACATGATCTGTCCACCTGCAGGTCATTTTGAGGAACTGGGACATTGTCAACCAGCAGCAGCTCAGGGCTAGTTGACCTCTTACACTGACTACAGGGTGCTACTGAGCAATTGTGCTCCAAGTTTAGCCTCTTAGTAGTCCTGGCAACCTTGTCAGTTTGAGAGCCACGACTGACTTTTCTCAAAGCAGGCCCTTTTTGCTTTGAGTGGGCTTTCTGTTTGAGTTTCAGCCTCAAACAGTTAGCAACAAGGTGTCCAGGTTTGTGGCAGAAGAAACAAAGCTTCGTTTTGGGTCTCGAAACCACAACTTTATCAGCCTTGTTAGCTGGCCCACTCTTACCTCGCCAAGATGTACTATGGCACAGAGGGGTATCATATTCTACAGCATTTGTTTTATGAGTTAGGGTAAACTCATCTGCCAGTATGGCAGCCTCCTGTAATGTGGAAACCCTTTCCACACTTAAATAACAAGCAATAGACTCAGGAACAGTGTTTTTAAAGTTCTCCCCCAGCATAAGCTCACGTATTGACCCCACATCGTTAACCTGGCTTGCAGAACACCACCTATCAAAGAGCTTTGCCTTCTCCCTAGCAAAGTCAAGGTAGGACTGACACTGTGCCAACTTCAAACCTCTAAAATGGCACTTTTAAGCTCGCTCACTCACTCACTCACTCACTCACTCACTTTTAATTACTGATGTGAGTCAGCTGTGTAAAAGGGAAAGGTGGCACCTCAGGCAGAAAAGATTGAAGGACACTCCCACACAGGCACCTTCAGGAGGAGGACCTGCTAGGGCTGTAACAGCCCGAAGAGTAAACTTTAAGTAAGTACTGAATATTATGTCACTTATTTATGTGCAAATGTTTAATAACGAAGAACATTAAAACATTACTGTTGGCCACAGGTCGGCAAAGTTATGTAACATTAGTGACATTTGTACTAACTTGGTTTTAAAGCCTTTACTTTAAAATATACGCCGTCCAATAGCTGACCTTAATCTTACAGAGAATGATCAAAGCTTATGTAGAAAGAAACAAACAAATGAACAAAATATGTTCTCCTTCATTTCTGTCAAACAAAGCTGTATGAAACGTTTCCAGCTGTTAGTATCATGGTTGCTAGGAAACCTGGGCAGTGCAACGGAGGCTAGACCGTCCCATTTCACAAGCCTCGCACTTCCGGCCTTAGCGGTCTTTAAGTACACGGCCCTTGAGGATTGAGGTTGCGTACTTTAAGGCTGCAGACCTGAATTGGGATACAGCCTGAGTGTCTGTAGGACTCCAGCTGCTCCAGCAGGTGTCTCCTTTGTGCTTTGCTTCAAACACAGTGTAGGGAGGAGCTTCCACTCAGGTGTTTCAGGTGTTGCTGGATGGAGGAGGACAAATAGTTTTTCCCTTCAGTGACACTTCAGCAGCTCAATGTTCTGGGGAGATGTTTGTCTTTATGAAGGTTTATGGATTATTGTTCTTACTTTGGTTAAACTGAGAAATACATTTTCCATCTAACATTTAAAGTAAATTTCCAGGTGAAAAAAAGATCTGCAGCTGCAGCCTCTGTGATGTTTCAGTCTGAAAGTAACAAATTCAACCAGAGTTCAAACAAAGGCTTAATATTCGTGTGTATTTGATATAATGCCAACAAGTACAAATAGGTGTTCTTACAGGTCTTAATCACAGAGGTCTGATAAGTCTGGTGACTTTCACAGTCAGCAATTTTGCTGCCTTTTATTTTATATTGGCCTTTTTAAAGCCCTTCAAATGCTCCCACATTCATACAGAGCTTTTAATAGCAAACTCCTTTACAGTCCTTCTCCTCTCACACACGATCACACGACTGATTTGTCTGCAGCAGCTGTGTTACTGCTAGTATTTTATTATGTGTGTAATCTCCTCATATTGTTCCTGTGGTTTAGTTTGACTTCCTTCTGCAAACTCAGCTGCTCTGTTGCTGATACACGTCTCCATGAATATGATTGATCAGATGCTGCCAACACCATGTGTTTCATGTGAACGCTCAGCTGAAACCCTGGGTTGACTTATCGAGTTAATAACAAGCTTCACGTGACTGTGAATGCTAAAGTGAATCCAGATAAAGGAAAGAGACCCTGCTAATGTTGGACTCACTTCTTAGTGTAGATCCCAGGAGGAAGTTCAACATAGCAAGCCATTCTTTGTGCTAGCTCGACCAAACCTGAGACCACAGTGCAGGATAATGATTATCATCTGTCTCTGTCAAGGACATTTGAAATCCACAAATAACAAAAATAATTATATTTGATCATTAAAAATATGTTTTCAATTAAAAAAGCATGAGCACACTGGTCGATTACAGAAACATGAAAACTCATTAACAGTAAAGTTAATTTAGGCGTAAACAAAGTGTCAAACATACTTACAAACAAACAAAGACAGTAAAGGAAAACATGTCTCTGCCTAGTCTTGAAAATCTAATGTTATCATCCATTGTTCTTCTAGGGTCTCTTCTTCTTTTGGCCTCAGCTAACTGCTAATATTTAAATGGCTAACATTAACATGTGTGCCAGCCAGGTTAACATTTATGATGAACTATGATTAATTAACTGATGTTGAAACTGGAGCTTTACTGACCTCTGAAATTCCTCCTAAAGTGTTATTCAGTGTTGTGACAGTCAGCTGCTTCAGCTGCTGCTGGGATGGGCTGTGGCAAAGAGAACAGAGAAAATCAAAATCAGAGTTTCTCTCTGAATTAAAAGCAAGGAAACTACGATATATTCTATATGGTGAAACTGATGGTTTATGGTGTTTCGGTCTTTTTTTCTGTATTTATGCAGATAAAGTGTAAACTCAGATGAATTATACCATCAAATGTTAAAAGAAAATATCAGGATGAGTGTCTGTGAGCTGAGAAGGACGTGAAGCGAGCAGTTTATCCCAGAGCTGAAGCTGCTCTGTGTGCAGAGATGAGCTCAGATTCCTGCTGTGATTGATCAACAGTCACAGAAATGTAGACTTGTAGTTATTACTGCAGTATGGTCACAGCAGATACTGATAAACATGTATTATGAGGATGGATGATCAAGTTTCTCACTCTCTCCTTTAAATCTCAGTTTTTTTCTTCTTCACAGTTAATTTATTAATGAATAACACTGAAAGAGTTTCTGTTATATTTCCCTTGAACATCGCCTTATTAGGGCGGCATTGGGAAATAGCCCCCCTCCAAAGAATGAATAAATGAATGATGATAATAATAAAATGATTAAAAAGCAGAGCTCAGAGTGGTAGAATGGTCAAACATGGATCCACGGGTGGTTCAACTGCATTTGGTGACGTGACTAAAGCAAATCTTTCAAATAATCCCACCATCAACGGGATGTTGTCTCCTTTACTAAGGTTACTTTACTTGGTCACCGTGTGAATTTCTTTGAAATGAACCAAATTCTTTTATTTGTTGGTTGTTGCATATTTAACCTCTAGAGTGAGGAAAGGAGGAGATGAGGCCTCAACAATGTTGGGTTGTAGCTGTGGTTCAGGTTAGAGTGAGTGTCCATGGAATAAATGTAAGTCAGTGAACTGGAAACATGACTGTGTTTATTGATCCCCGTGGGGAAATTCCTCTCTTCACTCAGTGAAGCAGTGGGAAGCCATTTGGCGCGCGGGGAGCAGCGTGTAGGGACGCTACCTTGCTCAGGGGTAGCGTCAGGGTAGCTGTTCAGGGGAATCGAACCCCCGACCTTCCGATCATGGGGCCACCACTCTACCTACTGAGCTATCCCTGCCCCATGACTGTGGGGCTTTGACTCCACTTTGACTTTTCTGTGTCACCATCAGAGCTTCTGCACAGTGTGGAGAAAGATCCAGAACCAGAGCTGGACTGCAGACAGCCAATCAGAGCAGCTGTGTACAAAGTAAGACTGAACATCTGTCTGCTGATGGACTCATTTCTGAAAACTGGACTTCTTGTGTTGTTCAGACATTGAAGAGTTTTCTTTCTCCTTAGTCTCATTGTTTTTCTTTCTTTCAGCAGATGTTGGTCTGCAGGAGGTTTTAGATGAACATAAGATCAGTCTGAGGAGGAGATGTGAACGTGTGACTGAAGGAAGTGATGAAACAGGAAGTAGAACCCTCCTCAACAGTATCTACACTGAGCTCTACATCACAGAGGGACAGAGTGAAGAGGTTCATACCCAACATGAGGTGAGGCAGCTGGAGACAGCTTCCAAGATGGACGCCCTCCATGACGGTCCAATCAGGTGCCAGGACATCTTTAAAGCCTTACCTGACCAACAGAGACCCATCAGAGTGGTTCTGACCAACGGCGTGGCTGGTGTTGGAAAAACCTTCTCAGTGCAGAAGTTCACTCTGGACTGGGCAGAGGGCTTGGAGAACCAACATGTCAGTGTGGTGGTTCTGCTTTCATTCAGGGAGCTGAACCTGATCAGAGATGAGCAGTACAGTCTTCTGGAGCTGCTCCATGTTTTCCATCCAACATTACAGAAGGTCACAGCAGAGAAGCTGGCTGTCTCTCAGCTTTTGTTCATCTTTGACGGCCTGGATGAAAGCAGACTTTCATTGAATTCAATTCAATTCAATTCAATTTTATTTATATAGCGCCAAATCACAACAAATGTCGCCTCAAGGCGCTTCATAGATACAGAGAAAAGCCCAACAATCATATGACCCCCTATGAGCAAGCACTTTGGTGACAGTGGGAAGGAAAAACTCCCTTTTAACAGGAAGAAACCTCCGGCAGAACCAGGCTCAGGGAGGGGCGGCCATCTGCTGCGACCGGTTGGGGTGAGAGAAGGAAGACAGGATAAAGACATGCTGTGGAAGAGAGACAGAGATTAATAACAGATACGATTCAATACAGAGAGGTCTGTTAATACATAGTGAGTGAGAACATTGGATTTCACCAACAGGAAGCTGCTGTCTGATGTCACACAGAAGTCATCAGTCAGCCAGCTGCTGACAAACCTCATCCAGGGGAATCTGCTTCCCTCGGCTCTCGTCTGGATAACTTCCCGACCTGCAGCAGCCAATCAGATCCCTCCTACATGTGTTGACAGGCTAACAGAAGTACGAGGCTTCACTGACGCCCAGAAGGAGGAGTACTTCAGGAGGAGATTCAGTGATGAAGAGCTGTCCAGCAGAATCATCTCCCACATGAAGACATCCAGGAGCCTCCACATCATGTGTAGTATCCCAGTCTTCTGCTGGATCACTGCTACAGTTCTGGAGCACATGTTGACTACAGAGCAGAGAGGAGAGCTGCCCAAGACCCTGACTGACATGTACTCACACTTCCTGCTGGTTCAGACAAAGAGGAAGAAGAACAAGTACCATGAGGGACATGAGACGAGTCCACAGGAGCTGACGGAAGGTGACAGGGAAGTTCTTCTGAAGCTGGGGAGGCTGGCGTTTGAACATCTGGAGAAAGGAAACATCATGTTCTACCAAGAAGACCTGGAGCAGTGTGGTCTGGATGTGACAGAGGCCTCGGTGTACTCAGGAGTTTGTACAGAGATCTTCAAAAGAGAGTGTGTGATCTTCCAGAAACCAGTCTACTGCTTTGTTCATCTGAGCATCCAGGAGTTTCTGGCTGCAGTCTACATGTTCCACTGTCTCACTAAAAGGAAGACAAAGGTGCTGAAGATGTTTCAAAAATCAGAATCTTTAATGAAGAGGATTTCCAGTCTTTTTGATAACAAAGATCTACAATCACTTGATGTATTCCTGAGGAGAGCCATGGAGAAATCCCTCCAGAGTAAAAATGGCCACCTGGACCTGTTTGTTCGCTTCCTTCATGGCCTCTGTCTGGAGTCCAACCAGAGACTCTTAGTAGGTCTGCTGGGTCAGACAGAGAACAGTCTAGGAACCATCCAGAGAGTCATCAACAACCTGAAGAAGATGAACAGTGATGAAATCTCTCCTGACAGAAGCATCAACATCTTCCACTGTCTGATGGAGATGAACCACCTCTCATTATTTCAGGAGATCCAAGAGTTCCTGAAGTCAGAGAACAGATGGAGGGAACTCTCTGAGATCCAGTGCTCAGCTCTGGCCTTCATGCTGCAGATGTCAGAGGAGGTTCTGGATGAGTTTGACCTGCAGAAGTACAACACATCAGAGCAGGGACGACTGAGACTGATTCCAGCTGTGAGGAACTGCAGAAAGGCTGGGTGAGTCCAGATGTGATCATTAACATCATTGATCAGTGTAGGTTAGTAGTTAATTTTGAAAATAAAATCAGATTGTAACCACAAAGTGTTTGTGTCCGTACGCTGCAACCTTCCACACCATTCCTTTATTGTACAGACTCAGCAGCAGCTCCATGGATCCCAAATCCAAGAGTGGAGAACAGATTTGAAGTGTGTCACATCCATGCAGTCACAGCTGTTTCCACCATGTTTCCACTAATATTAATCCTGTTCAATGACACGTTTCATATCAGTGAATATGTTCTTTAGGACGTCCACTGACATGTTTAAGTGTCCTGCTGGAAATCACTCAAATCATCCATGAAATCCATGAAAAATCCTTTTAGTGTTTCTAACTTCACCCTCTGTCCTCTCTCTCCTCCATCCTGAAAGCTTCTTTCACTGATAATCACACAAACATCGTATTCAGCTACAAAATAACACAATAATATCATCTGATGATCATTATTATAAGATTATTATTATTATATTATAAGAGCAGGATCCATATTTGATATCAGAGTAACACACTGCTTGGTTATGTGCAGTCATCATCAGTGACTGTGGGTCAAACAGAAGCTCTCTGATTGGTTGCTGACCTTGGTCACCTGTCCACTCTCACCTGTTTGTGTTTGCTCTCTCTTTGCTGTCTCCATCCTCTCTCTCCTTTCTCTCCCTCTCTGTCTTTGTACCGTCACTCTGGTCCAATGGAAACAGTGACATTTACAAACCAATCAAAGACAAACTGATCCATGTCAGGTTATAACAATATTCAAAGTGAATACAGGCTGCTGCTGGACACAGACAGGTAACATCATTTTGACTTGCTGTCACCTGGATCTGGACTCATAAACACTGAAGCCCTGAACAGGAATACAAATCACTTTCTGCCAACTAGCGACGCACCAGCAGATAATGGCTCAGGAAGCTAAAATGAGCCAATCATTTCTGTGTTTAGTTCGCCTGAAATCAGATCTGATATCAGCAGCTCTGAGTTCATTCATCATTATTGTCCAGTGATGAGATTTCTGCTCTGTTTGGTAACAGTCAGCAGGTTTTTCCTGCGTGTCGACGTGAACAGTCGTACCTGACATCAGGTAGCAAACAGAGATAATCTTTCCAGCTGGAACTCTTCACTGAGCTGAACTCATTCAAAATGTTCTGGATTCAAAACAGGAAACAGTCCAAATGTGTGTCTTCACTCTGACTCTGGATCAGATCTCAGTGACAGACTGTGGACATTATGGAAGCCTAAATGTGACACCATCTTCCTCCTTCATCTGCAGATTAAAGCCAAACAAAGATTCTCATTAAAAGTCTGCAGGTCTGAGAGAGACTCAATCGTTGCGTCATGTCAAACACAGTGAGAGGAGCTGAAGCACAGATGTGAAGAGCAGATTCATCAGATTAAGACCTCACTCTGTTTTGTCTCCATATACATTCAGTCTGTGTTTATAATGCAGATTTTCTGCTTTTATAATAACACATTTTATATTTTCTATCATCACAGACTGACTCAGTGTGGACTCTCAGAGTCTCACTGTGAAGTTGTGGCCTCAGCTCTGAAGTCCAACCCCTCCCATCTGACAGAACTGGACATGAGTGAGAACCTCAACATGAAGGATTCAGGTGTGAAGCTTCTGTGTGCTGGACTGGAGAGTCCAAACTGTCGACTGGAAACTCTGAGGTGAGTTCACTGACTGCGGCTGTTGTAGTTTTTCTATATTTCAGGTCTTTGATTGATGTTTGAAACTTTCTTTAGTTCCTAAATGTTCAGGATGTGTCTGAAGACAAATGTGAAGAAGTTTGAGTGCTTTCAGAAATGTTGTGTCTTTCCAAACGACTGAAAAACAGTTTTTCCTTTTGGCTCCAAATAGAAGTGACAGACTTGAGCAGGGTTCATTTAAAGGCTGACAGAAGTGGAGTGGTGACGGGGAGATGTTTGACAGGACAGTGTTTCAGCCTCCACAGGTTCATGTTGTGCTCCATCAGTCAGTGAAGATGAAGTCAGTGCTGATGAGGCTGTAGAGTGTGTGAGGGATGTGAATGAGGATGATGAAGATCTGATGATAGCAGATAAAAACAGGCTGCAGAGACTTTGAGCCATACAGGGCACACCGTGTTTGTACAGAACAGCTGAAATCGTTATGGAGGCCTCACTGGAATATGGAAGCATCACAGTACAGCTTCAGTGAAGCATTAAAGTCTCTGATATGAGATGAGAAATGAAGCAGCCAGAGCTTTTTCATAAGTGGAAATCCACTGTGACTGTGAGCTGCTTCTACAGCCTCCAGATTAGCCAACAGCTCATCCTGCTCAACATTTTCTCACCAACTTTAATGGAAGTGTGATGTTTTCAGCTGATGGTCAGGGTGGCCTCCCTCTCCTCTTCTTCTCCTCTTCCTCTTTCATTTGTAAAGCCACGTCTGCTGCTTTCATTCATTTGGAAGTCCTGTAGCTGAGTTAGGGAGAGACTAACAGCCTCGGCAGCAGAGGGGAGAAAGGCTGTAACACCACCACTTTACTCTGTTCTACCTGTCACATCATTTTATCAGGAAACAAATATGCTCATGTTTTTACTATGTTTGTCTTGAAGATGTAAGAAGATCACATGGTGCTTTTTATTATTGTGTTGGTTTGTTTCCTGTCTCTTGGATGGAGCCCAGCTGTGCGTGGCCCCTGGGCCTGTGGTCAGAGTGTGTGCTGGATAATCCGGTCCAGGATGAGGCCAAACTGACATGGGATGAAATGTCTGTCACATAATTGAGCTTAGTGTAGTTTCATTTCTGCACAATTTAAAAACAACCCAAACTTTGTTCTGTCTTTTCTATGTTATACTGTAGACTTTCTTTGATATAGTGTCCAAACGGAGCAGCTTTTACTTTGAAGGGGTGCCTTCTCTGTTTCCTCTTCAGGTTGGATGATGGAAGCAAATTAGTGTTTGATGTTCTTTCAGTGTTGCACTTTGTAGACGGTCCCTGAGCACTGGTCTCACAGCCAGCTGCACATAGAGACCAGTGTTGTTAGTCCAGGTCAGAAGATGACTTGTTGGAATGAAAATGAGCTTGTAGTTTGTCTGCTTTAATAATGTGACTAGAAAAAGGTGTTCAACTTCAAATATGTCCATTTCTTTCACACTTCACCTTTAAAAGTGAAGCCTTGTGGTTCCTGGAAGGAAAAACACGACTTTTTCAATTCTTTTTGCTGTTTTTATGAGAAATGTACGACTTTAATGTGAAACATTCAGAGTTTTTTCTCTTGTTGTGTTTTTTTGAAGCTGCTTCCTGTTGGCTTCAGCTGTTTGGAGTTTCCATTTTCTAAACTTCTACATTCTGAACCTTCTTCAGCTCTGAACAGATGATGAAACACTGAATGATTTCAAGCTCACACTTTGCCTAATAAACTTACATCTTTCATTCTTTATACAGATTGTGGGGTTGTGGTTTGTCAGAGATCAGCTGTGATTATCTGGCAGCAGCGCTGAAGTCCAACACCTCCCATCTGAGAGAGCTGGACCTGTACAACAACAAGCTGCAGGATTCAGGAGTGAAGCATCTGTGTGGTTTCCTGGAGAGTCCAGGATGTGGTCTTGAAACTCTGAGGTCAGTCAGCATGTTTTAGTTGTGCTGAGATGAATATGATGTGAAAGTTGTGCTGACACTAAACTGCAGACATCAGGCTGATATTATACTGATCCACAGTTAGGATCTTCATGGTAAAGTCTGTTTTCTTCTTCTCTGGTTTAGTCCACTGTCTGCAGCAGAACAATGTTCACATTTCAAACCGTCAAAGAAGAAGAAAAATCCTCCACTGGATAATTCACTGTGAAACTCTCCAACTCTTCATTCCACCTTAAAGTCTGTCTGACACTGAAATCCAAAGTGTTTGCTTTACAGACAGCAGTCCAACGCAAACATACACACATCATCCAAAACACAGTCCAACATCCAAATCTCCTCCACTGCCAGCATGAATGATGGGAAAGAGAAGGAGGAACACTCTGACATTCAGGGTTAGAATGAGTTTCATAAAGCAGACTATGAAGATCAAAGCTGCATTAGAAAGCTTACATGAATGAATGACTGGACAGAAGTGGACAGAGATCATCTGAAGCACTTCAAAGGCTTTAAATCAGCACATTTATCTTTATTCTTTATCAACTCTGTTAGTTTCTCTCAGTTTTCTGTGGAATGAAGCTAACAGCAGGCTAATAAGATGCTGACCAATAGGTTTCTATTAAAGGTTGTAATTTGTAAATGAAAAAGTGCTTTGGCTCAGCAGGGATCAGCTTACAGGTATCAATGATATCAAAGCTGGAATCAAATGAGTCCAAGTCTTCTGCTGATTCAGCATCGCATTCATCTTTGCTCCTTGTTCTGCATCTCCACCATGGACTTCATTCCTTTCCAAGACAGCTTCTTCTGCCTGAGAACATGTTGGAGTGATTTACTAATCCAGGGCTGCTTATTGGGGGAAATACTTCCTGTTTCCAAAGTATTCCCCATTTTTCAAAGAAAGAAATGTAAGTAGAAATCGATGATCTAAGTGAGAACATAAGCCTTTAAATCCCAGTGGGTGCAGTCAAAGCAGTCCCTCAGTCCCAGTATAGAGTCTTTGGTCCAGACTGGAACAACTGTGTGCCCAGTTTGAGCTCTCTTCAGTCCTATGACCTGACAGACCCAGAGGGGCCATCACATCGCATTTAGAAGCTCCCCTAATGGAGCCACAACACATGTCCAATACTTAGTCTGTCTTGTTGGACCAACTGGAAGAAATGATTCAAGGACTTAGTCACAGAACAGAGATTCAATTCTCCAAAATCCAAATGGCTGCATCAGGACATATAGTCTGAAACTCTGCACAGTTTCTTGTTTGAAGCTGCTTCCTGTTGACTTCAGCTGTTTGGAGTTTCCATTTTCTAAACTTCTACATTCTGAACCTTCTTCAGCTCTGAACAGATGATGAAACACTGAATGATTTCAAGCTCACACTTTTTCTAATAAACTTACATCTTTCATTCTTTATACAGATTGAGTTTCTGTGGTTTGTCAAAGATCAGCTGTGATTATCTGGCAGCCGCGCTGAAGTCCAACCCCTCCCATCTGAGACAGCTGTTCCTGTCGGGAAACAACCTTAAGGATCCAGATGTGAAGCAGCTGTCTGATCTTAAGAAAAGTCCAGACTACATACTGGAGACTCTTGTGTAAGTAGATTGATGGAGTGAGTGGGTGGTGCTGTCAGCAGTATTGTACTAAACACAGTCAGTATGAAACAAAGATCCAGTGTTTCCTGTAAAGCTGCAGCTTCTCAGTGAAGCTCTGAGAGGAGAATGGTAACAGGCTTCAGGATTGGACACAAACGCTTCCTGTTTTTCACCTTTATGGTCACCATAGTAACGGCTGACACGCTCTGATCAAACGCTGTCAACAGCCAATCAGCTCTCTGAACAAAGCAGCACGCAGACCAATGACTGCATTCATTTCCAAGTTTAAAGCAGTGAAGAACACAGTCTGTAGGTGAGGAAGAATTTAGTGAGAGCAGATGTTTGGATGGAATTCCTCCAGTTAACAGCTGGAACTGTCCATCTGGATTGTTGGGCTTGTTGTTGGGGTTCCTACAGAGCTCAGAGTGGACACACCAAGGTTCTTCTAATGAATGAAAGTCCAAACTCAAACTAGGAGTTGCTTCAGGAAAAAGTGAAGCAACAATGAGTCCTAGTACAGTCCCAGCACTGAAGTCCCTGCTGCTCTTTATACTGGATGTGCTGCATCACTGACTGACAGCTGATGAAGAGTCTCTGGAAACACTCGTTTATCTCCTCTGCTCTTCCTTCTTCTCTCTTCAGGTGTTGGTGATGATGGTAAACAGGACGGTGTGTGTGCTGAGAGAGGAGGAGCTGTGTCCTGATGATCCTGAGAGGTTGAAGCAGCAGCAGCTTGTGTGTAGAGACACTCTGACTGGGCCATGTTACTGGGAGGTGGAGAGGAGAGCTTCATCCAGCAGTGACTGACAGAGGAATGAGAAGAAGTGCAGATGACTGTCAGTGCTGCAGAGTGAACTGCTCTGAGAACAGCTCCACTGTCAGACACGATGTAGAGTCCAGCATCATCCCTGTGTGTCCCTCTGGATCTGACAGAGGATCATCAGTGTATCTGGACTGCTCTGCTGCTGCTCTGTCCTTCTACAGTCTCTGCACAGTCTCTGTCTGACTCTGGCTTCAGACCCTTCTGGATCAAACTCACCTGGATAGACTTTCAATCATCACTCAATAGATTTGAATACAGAATATATTTGATATATACTGTAGATGTACTGTAGAGTTGCAGTTTGTCACTTGTAAATACAGTCTGTGAGCAGCTATGAGCTGAAAGATCTTTCTAGAAACACGAAATGTTTTCACTCTTCTGTGGCTTTTTCATATATTTCCACAAGATTAATATTGATCCCACCTGTCTCACCTGTTTCATGCTTTTATACATAATAACAGGACACGTGTGATCTGAGCGCTACTTTGGTTGCTGTGCTGCACGTCTTCATTTAGATAACAGAGACATCTAGTGGTTCAGAGGGAGAACTGCAGGAGGTGGAGCTGTGTTTTAGCATGGAAAACTTTTTTATTTTTATCTTTTAGGTGCAGATACAAATATGACAAGTATCAGTGTAAGATACAAAAGGTCACATCAGTTAGCAGAGGGAACAGTGATCACACAGCAATGTAAGAATAGAAACATAACAGTGAATCTGGACATGTATACAGATGGAAGCAAACAAACAGGATGTAACACTACATTAAAGCCACAAATGGGAAGAAAACAAAGCCAAAGGAAAATATATTTGATCTCAGGAATCCAAATCAGATGCTTTAGAGCAGGGGTCGGCAACCCTGGGAAAGCGTGTCACAGCTGGCACGTGAAGGGTTACCTGATAGCACGACCATAGCTGGACTGGCCATCGGGCATACCGATGGTGATTTTTTGTTTTTATGGGCCGATGATGTTTTTTTATGATTTTTTTTTTTTTTGTAACGGTATAACGATGGAAGGTGGTGGATTGGCGGTCGCTGATGCTGGTCGATGTGTAAAAATAAGTCAGTTATTTGGTGGTGGCTATGGCAGAGCTTCCACAGAGGCAGCAGTTGGATGAGGGAAAGGGGAGGCAGGAGGAGGAGAGACCCGAGGCGGCCGCCGGTCCGAGTGTCAGGTGAACTGAACTTCAGATAAGAAGTTATGACCTGCAGTCTATCTGGGTCAGATATAAACCAAGTTTAGGTGGAGTTTATTTTCCTGTGCTGACTTTTTACAGTCAGTTACAATAACTCGTACTGCGTACTAGCTAGCTTGACGGAGTTTCGCCTTGAGGTGCTATATAAAAAAAATTGAATTGAATTGAATTGAATACAGCTGGTGGGTGCTATGATGTTACTGACAGTGAACTTTATTTTAGTAGAGCTTCCAACCGTCCCGGAAAAAACAGAATTGTCTCGTATTCAGAGAAAATATTACGCGTTTCGTTTTGAGCTGAGAAGGAACGCAGTTTGTCCAAGGACTTCAGCTAGAATCGAAAACACACAAATCTGGATTTATTCTGTTTCTTTACACTGTCATTCTCTCCCCCTCCCTCTCCTGTTGCTACTTCAATCATGAAACTGATCAATGATCAGCTGATCGGCTTTTCTCTCTTGTTTTTTTAATCGCTGAATTTGCGCCAGAAAGAGGAAACCAGCGGATGTTGCGCTAAACAACAGCAGCACTTTTAAGCTTTATCAGCTGTTGTTAGAATTTATTTAATATTAATTTCTAGTATCAGCTGATGTCTGCTGGAGCCACAGCTGTAAAGCTGCTGGTCATTGTGTTGATAGGAGTTATGTGGGTTAGTTCAGCTTCACCACTAGGGGGCTGTCTAACCAAATTGTGATATATACTGTGTCGTAGAAGCAGCGGCTGGTAATGTTTTTACATCCATGGATGTGATCCACGTTAAAATAAAGAAGCTTGCTCACTACTACTGATGTTTTATTAAAAACACGACATGGTACCAAGAGTGAACCAGTAAAGCAGGTCATCATGGACAGTGTTAAGCCGCCAGATGCCGTCAACTGGAACGGAAATGTGGACTGTGAGTGGCGAACTTTTAAACAGCGGTTTATGCTATACCTGCAAGCTGTCGGCCTAGATAGTAAGCCTGATACACGGAAGATTGCACTGCTTCGTACCGTAGCAGGTCCACAAGCGGTGGAAGTATATAACACGTTTGTGTTCGCAAATGCAGAAGACAAAGAAAAGTTTGACGAAGTAGTGAGAAAGTTTGATGAACACTGTTCACCCAAAAAGAATGAAACATTTGAGAGGTACGTCTTTCGGTCACGTATACAACAACCGTCAGAGAGTTTTGATACGTTTCTGTCTGACCTCAAGTTAAAGGCAAGAAAATGCAATTTTGGACAGCTGCAAGAATCTATGATAAGAGATCAGGTCGTATTTGGAATAAAAGATACAAAGATAAGAGTGAGGCTTCTGAGAGAGGCGGATCTGACTCTAGCAAGTGCTGTGAAAGTATGTCATGCCAGTGAGCTCGCAATACAACATGCAAAAACCTTCAGTGGGTTGCTGAGGGAAACAGACACGGAAAGCACAGCTGTAGCTGCAGTTAATACACGGCAGGCAGGGCACACGTACAAAAAAGAACAGAAAGAATCAAAAGACAATTTCTTGTGCAAAAGATGTGGCACAAAACATGGAAGGAAACAATGCTCAGCTTATGGTAAAATATGCAAAAAATGCAATGGACAAAACCATTTTGCCAAGGAATGTTTTTCAAAGAATAAGCAAAAAGAAAGAGTACACACAGTAGAAGAAACTACTCTCAGTGACACGTTTTTTGTGGGAATGGTAATGCAGCACGATACACCCATGGACCAACCTGCAGTCAGTACAGTGAAGCAGGACAAATGGACAGATGTTACCAGTGAATGGAGCCCTGGTAACTTTCAAACTGGACACAGGAGCCAAGGCTAATCTGGTGAATGAGCTGGATGTGAAAGCAATGAAAACGAAACCACACATATTCCAAAATAACAGTTTACTCCAAGCATATAATGGAGAACCAATCAAAACCAAAGGTAAATGCAGGCTCAGGGTACAAGTAAAAGGAAAATATCACAGTCTGATGTTTATCATTGTGCCGGAGGGACATGAATCTCTGTTGGGAGATAAAGCATGTGAGAGACTCGGCCTAGTCAGACGGGTATACAGTATAAACAGCTCTGAGCCCAAAAGTGTGAAGGAAATAGTGGATCTGTACCCAGACATATTCAAGGGGTTTGGAGTCTTACCCTTCACCTACAAGATAAAGCTGAAAGAAGGGGCTCAGCCTGTGGTTCATGCACCTCGACGTGTTCCAGCTGCTCTTAAAGACAAGCTTAAAGAGGAACTAGAGCGGATGGAGGCACTGGAAGTTATAAGAAAAGTTGAAGAACCTACTGAATGGGTTAACTCCATGGTGTGCATTAAAAAACCAACTGGTGCTCTTAGAGTCTGCATGGATCCGAAAGACTTAAATGCTAACATACAAAGAGAGCATTACCAGATGCGATACCAGCAAACTAGATGCGTCTCAAGGATTTTGGCAACTCAAGCTTCACGAGGAAAGTACAAAATACTGCACGTTCAACACGCAATTTGGGCGTTACTGCTTCTTGAGAATGCCTTTTGGAATTTCTTCAGCTCCTGATCCTCCTCCACAGGACCATGGAGCATATGATCGAAGGAATCGAGGGAGTCAGAGTTTATATGGACGACATCATTTTGTGGGGATCCACACCACAGCAGCACAATGAGACACTAGTAAAGGTTTTGGAAAGAGTGAAACGTTATGGACTTAAACTGAACAGAGCAAAATGTCAGTTTGGCGTGGGTGACATTACCTTTCTCGGTGACAAGCTGACAGCCGAAGGCATCGAGCCGGACAAGGAAAAACTACGAGCTATACTGGAAATGCCACGTCCTGAAGATAAAAAAGGTGTGTTGAGAATCCTAGGAATGGTTAACTTTATTGGGATATTCATCCCAAGCCTGGCAGCCAAAACAGTTCACCTAAGACAGCTTCTACACAATAGCTGCGAGTTCAGATGGAATAAAGAACTGGAAAACGAGTGGCAACAACTGAAAAAGACACTTACAATAGAGCCAGTTTTAGCGTATTTTGATCCAAAAAGAAAAACAAAAGTGTCAACAGATGCATTGAAGGCCGGGATCGGCGCAGTGCTGTTGCAGGCTTATGGAGACCACTGGAGGCCAGTGGCATATGCCTCAAGAGCAATGACAGAGACAAAATCTCGCTATGCCCAAATAGAAAAAGAGACATTGGGGCTTGTTTTTGGATTTGAAAAGTTCCACACCTATATCTATGGTTTGCCAACATTTGTGGCAGAGACTGATCACAAGCCATTGATAGCCATAATCAAGAAAAACTTAAGTGAAATGTCTCCACGCATTCAAAGATTGATGATGAAGCTACAGTGCTATGATTTCAACTTGATCTACACACCAGGTAAACACATTGTGTTACCAGATGCGCTCTCTAGGGCCACAACCCCAAACAAAGAGCACAGCTCCACAGAGATGTATGTAAATATACATGTAAACCTGTTAGCAGAGTCACTTCCTATGTCAGACAGAAAATCACATCAGATCAAGGCTGAAACACAAAAGGACTCTAGTCTGCAAAGAGTTATAACACTGTTGAATGGGAAATGGCCAAGAGGTTAATGCAAAACATAGTACAACATAAGAGCAGAATTAAGTGTTGTGAATGGACTTCTGCTAAGACAAAACAGAGTAGTAATTCCACACTCACTGAGGGGAGACATCCTGAAAAGATTGCATGAGGGACATCTAGGCATAGAGAAATGCAAACGGAGAGCCAGAACAGCAGTCTATTGAGCAGGTATAAATGCAGACATTGAGAAAATGGTTTCAACTTGTGATACGTGTATCAAACACCAGGCCAAACAACCAAAAGAACCTCTGACCATAACAGACATACCAGAGGAACAATGGCAGAAAGTCGGAACAGACATTTTCCACCTGGGAGAAAAAAAACTACCTGCTGGTTATTGATTACTTGTCAAACTATCCAGAGATGGCATGATTGTCCAACATGTCAGCTACTTGTGTCATAACGCACATGAAATCAATATTTGCAAGACATGGGATACCACAGATTGTTCATAGTGACAATGGACCTTGCTATAGTTGTAGAGAATTCCAACTATTTGCTCAGGAATATGACTTTAAACATGTGACCTCAAGCCCCCTGCATCCACAGTCCAATGGGAAAGCAGAGAACGGTGTGCACATTGTGAAACAGTTACTAAAGAAAGCACAAGATAGTAAGGCAGATCCTTATTTGGCACTACTGAGCTACAGAGCATCACCACTGGAGCATGGCAAGTCACCAGCAGAAATATTAATGGGAAGAAAACTACGGACCACTCTTCCTTACACAACAACCAGGAAACACAAACAAGTGAGAGACAAAATGAAACAGTTGCAGAAGAGACAAAAGGTCAACTTTGACAAGTCCTCAAAAAGTCTAAAACCACTCGCACCCAATGAAGCAGTTAGAGTGGAAGATGCAAACATCTGGACAAAGAGAGCAACTGTACTGGAGGAGGTAAACCCAAGATCATACAATGTGAAAACTGAAGATGGACTGATATTAAGGAGAAATCGGAGGAGTTTACTGTACACTCAAAAGACAGTGGGACCATTGGAAGGACAGTGTGATGACAACAACACACCACCTAAACCAACAACACCTGTGAAGGACAGTGTGGAGCAAAGAGACCAGTCACCCATTGTAAGAAGATCAGCACGCTCTATCAAACCACCTGATAGACTAAACCTTTAAGCATATGTATATATATATATATATATATATATATATATATATATATATATATATATATATATATACATACATACATACACACACACACATGTTGGTGTATACATATATAGCTAGATATATATACATATATCAAAAAGGAACTTTCTGCATTATTGTGTGTTCAGTAGTTTACACTGTCACAAATGTTTGTGATGTAATTCAAGCTATGCAGTGTTAGGTATGTTTCCACAGTGTTGTCCAGAGTTAACATCTAAAGAAAAGGGGATGTGTTGATAGGAGTTATGTGGGTTAGTTCAGCTTCACCACTAGGGGGCCGTCTAACCAAATTGTGATATATACTGTGTCGTAGAAGCAGCAGCAGGTTATGTTTTTACATGCATGGATGTGAGCCACGTTAAAATAAAGAAGCTTGCTCACTACTACTGATGTTTTATTAAAAACACCACAGTCATGATATCGGTTTGGATATGTGGTGAGAGGGAAACATGAAGATGAAACCAGGAGATGTCCTTACTGAATCATCAGAGCTGAACAGGTGATGGAGAAACAGGTTTACCTTTTTAGGTGACATGAATGAGTTGAAGGGAAGTTATGAACTGTTTCTGAGAGACAGATAACACCAGGATCCTACCACCAGGGGCAGGTAGGGCATTACCAGGGAAAGGGGGGCACAAAGAAATACTTTTCTTTCTTATTCTCATTTAAAATGTCTCGCTTTTAATAAATAATTATCTGAATCTTACAACCAAAGTTTTCATCTGATGTAAAATGTATAGAAATCATACATATACCAACAAGACTGTACATCACTGTCACAACAGTGTTTGTTTTCATTCAAAGGCTTTATGGCTTTAATACCTGGGGGGCCGGTCTCTAGTCAAAATGCCCGGGCCAATTTTTTGGCCCAGTCCAGCCCTGGGCACTACACGCAGTGAAGTAATCTGGGAAGGTGCATCAGAAAATCAATGGCCGGTCCAGCGGTGCACATCGCAAATGAGCTCACACAGACACATTAGTTGTGCCGCTTCTTAATGACGGTATCTTAGCTAACAACCCCAACTACCACATTCAACTTGTAACTGGCTAAAAATAACTTAGCCTACCGGTGACAGGGACGTTGTTAGCTGTCAGTTTTTTCAAGCAATGTTGAAAGTTCCACATTCAAACACTTCAAAAGCTTCAGGAGCATCAGCACCATGTAAATACTCGGATACATCCGGATACTCGAGACAGAATTCACAATGTGTTTTTGGGACTTTCAGGTGTTTGGACCAAAGTTTTCTTTTCTGATCAAACCAGAAAGCTTTAATGAGCAGCTGGGTTTGTGTCGCATTAACTGGCTGTACACAGAGGACATCGAAATGCAGCTGATTGAACTGAAAAGCTCGACTCTGTGGGGGTCAAAGTTTGCAGAACTACGAACACAGCTGGAATCCACAGCTGTGCGTGTTCATGGAGCTGCATTATCACCTGCTGGACATCATTACCTGACAGGTTTAACTGTCTTCAGAACATTGCAGAGGCCTTATTGACAGTATTCGGCTCTACATATCTGTGTGAGCAGATTTTCTCTCACATGAAGAGAGTCCTCAGGTCTGAATGCTGGACACTCGGAGACCTGTGTCTCTGAGTGGGAGACCAGAGATCACATTAACATGTGTGTCCCTGTATTAACAAACATGCCATATTGGCCCAGTTTATTTTTCTTATCATTGTTGTGAGGAGACCATAAATAGCATTTGTATTTTCTGTTGTACAGTTCATTTGCTGTTATGGATAAAAAGTCTTTTTTTGTTTCAAAATAGCTGATAACTATTCGCTGATAGCTGCCAACATCTGCGCACAAATATAATCCTATGAAGTGGTTCTATATAGTGTGTAATTTATTGCTAATGCAATCATATGGCACATTGACTTCTGAGGAAATTTTAGATGCACTCATCATCAGAAAGGTTTCCGACCTAAACCAGGGGGTTTAGAGTATCGTAGAGTTTTTGTGGTTTGTTTTCTTTAAGTCATTTCACAGATTTTATCTATAATTTCAATTCCTTGAATAAAACAACAAACTTAGGGGATGATTTTGTAATCCGACTTTATGTATGAAAGATTTGACTAAACATAAAACAATCTTCCAACTCAGTCGTCATTCTTATCTTGTGAAATCAAACCAAATGTTCTGTTGTTTCTAAATCAGGGATTGATGAAATCTTTGGTTTCATCCATTTATGAACATGTTCTCATTCATATTAAATCGTAGTCTAAATCATTCTTTAGAGGGATAAATGTCATTCATTATCTTCAAATGTGTTTCTGTTGTTTTGGGGGGAAGTTTGAAGTCCATTGTTCAAAGTCTGTTAATGAAACTTTATGAAGTTTATGTAGGATGTTTTTCCTATTTTGTATTTGTTTGAATTATTATGTATTTTTGACTCTTTCTGCCATGATGCCAGGTCTCTCTTGAAAACAACATTTTTAATCTCAATTAAATTTTCACCTGGAGAAATAAAGGATGATAATAATAATTTTGTCTTCAGGGAATCATTTCTCTGTAAAACAGCTTCTTCTGAAACTCTTGTTACATTTCTTGTTTATTGTTTGCTGGTTTTAGAAAAATGTCATCGTCTCTGTGTGAACTTAAACTCTACATGTGGTGTCAGCTATAATACGAGCTCTAGAGTCTAATAACGATGCTTTTATTGTTGTCTGGTATCCAACCTAACCCTGGGCCTCTGGCTGAATGTGAAACACCAGCAGATGTTAAAAACTGTCTGGGTTACACATGCATCACGTCGTGTGCTTCCTAACATGGATATGATTGGAATCTGGGCCTGTTCAACCGGTGCTGGTATCATTGTTGTTTCTCAGGCTTTCCAAATCTTTACTGGATAAAGATTTACTGTCTACTTTGTGGACAGACACGCCCCTTTTTGCCAGGTCAGGGTGAAAGGTCGGGACAGGCCTGGTTTGGTTCAGTACCGGCCGATCTCCTACATGAGAGAAACCAGGCCTGGGCAGGAAGTCTGTCTCTGATGCTGATTGGCTACGTTTTCATTAGCTGTGTAATCGGATTACTGCCTCCATCATCAAGATCCAATGTAACTATTTTTTACTTTAACGACTGACAGTCCAAACGACCGTAGGAGGTTTTGGCAAACTATAAAGTGTCTCTGCCAGCTGTGACTCCTCAGAGCTACCTCCTCACTTAAATATCGACTCCACTCCTGTGTCAGACAAAACTGAAATGTTGCTTTAACAAACACTTTGTTGCTTCTTGTTCTTTGTTCAGCACAGTATCTGATGGTAAACCTCTTGCACACAACTCTGCTCGTAGTTCCTGGTTACTGATACCTTTTCCTTCACACCTGTCATAGTAGAAGAGGTTTGTAAGGCTTTGAATGGCCCCAGCACCAGAAACTCGGCCCGTCTTCACAATCGTTCTCCTTCCTTCTTGCACTTGGCTGCAAATATCATAGCTGAGCCAGTGTCTTATATTTTTAATCTTTCTCTACAACAGAAGGCTTTACCACAGATGTGGAAGTGTGCCTCTGTACTCCCCCACTGAAAGCTGGTGATTCTTCAACAGTTAATGATTACAGGCCAATTTCCAAACTCTGTGTCTTATCTAAGGTTCTTCAAAGGCTGGTAAATAATCAACTTCAAAGTTATCTGGATGAAAATATGATTTTATATCCCTTCCAGTCTGGTTTTAGGAAACTGCACAGTACTGGAACTGCTTCGATAAAAGTTCTCAAAGACGTCTATGAAGCGCTGGATGCAAAGAACTACTGTGCAGCTCTTTTTATTGATCTATCAAAAGCCTTTGACACTGTTGACCACAACAAAAAATCTTCTGGCACAACTTCACCTACTTCCAAGCTGCATGGAGAGGATGAGGATCTAACAGCACAGGAACTCCAGCAACACTCAGTAGCAGCTGCTCCCAGTCCCTTGGTTTATGAGCTGAGCTGCTGACCACAGCATTTTATGTCATAGATTACTGGAAATAGGCCTTTCAGACCGAGCAGCTGGCTGCTTCTCTAATGTTCTTTTGGACATCAGCAGTGCGTTCAGCTCAATGGTCTCTCTTCCAGCTTTTTAAATGTCACTAAACGAGTGCACAGGGTTCTGTCCTGGGCTACTTATGTCAACGGTGTGGCACAAAATCTAGATGCATCTGTTCATTTTATACCATCAACATAGTTTTCAAACCATTACAGCAGCTGTTGATAGTATATATTTATATTGTTAGTTAGAAACTACAAATATAATGGCTCACTGTATTTCAGAGTCAGAGAAACTTTATTAATCCAGGAGGGAAACTGAGTTGTCATAGCAGCAAATATACAAGAAACAACAAACACTCATATAAAGTGAGTGTAGAAACAGAGTTATGACAGATAAATATTCAGATAAATAGCGAAATATAGGTATAAATATACATACCAGTATAAAAAGGACAAGTTTCAATAAACCTTGGACACACACACAATTAACAGGAATAACATCCCCCACTAATCTGCCAACACGGACGATGATGCAATTCTACACTGCAATCATCGAGTCCATCCTCACCTCCTCCATCACCGTGTGGTACGCTGGAGCCACTATCAGGGACAAACAGAGACTGCAGCGTGTTGTGCGCTCCTCTGAGAAGGTGATTGGCTGCAGACTCCCATCTCTGCAGGACCTGTACACCTCCAGGACACTGGGGTGTGCAGCTCGGATCACAGCTGACCCTTCTCACCCTGGACAAAGTCTGTTTGACCTGCTCCGGTCCATTCGCACCAGAACCTCTCGCCATAAGAACAGTTTCTTCCCTTCTGCTGTTGGACCCATGAACAATAACCGTATGACTGTTCCTACCACTAACACATGACCTACGCTGTGTTCACTGCATCATTCCATGTTTGGCACTGATCACCACATGCACTCATGTTTATATCTATCTACTTAGCACTTTTAATTCTTATTCTTATTTTTATGTCTATTTAAGCGTTATATGACAGTATGTTCGCACTAACTACCGCAGCAATTTCCTAATGTTGTAAACCTGCTCAACATTTGGCAATAAAACCATTTCTGATTCTAATTTTCTAAACCAATTTCTAAATCAAATTATTGACGTTCCTTTCAATAAACCTTGGACACACACAATTAACAGGAGTAACATCCCCCACTAATCTGCCTGTTAAACCTAACTAACTCAGCCTAGTCTTCCGTACATACTGGC
Source organism: Neolamprologus brichardi (assembly GCF_056152115.1). NCBI lineage: Eukaryota > Metazoa > Chordata > Actinopteri > Cichliformes > Cichlidae > Neolamprologus > Neolamprologus brichardi. The sequence goes on along the minus strand of NC_142106.1, from coordinate 53,180,589 downwards.
GATGGGTATTTATGTACCTCCATACCGTCAGCTGTGAGGAAGACAAACTGTCTTAAACACAAACTGCGGCGGTACTCCCAAGCCAATGGCTTCAGCTGCCTGATGCACAATAACTAGAAAGCAAATCAGTACAACGCCTAATGCAGGTGAAACTGCTGAAACCTAACAGGGGAATAAGACTCCTGATTGAAACCAGCTGTGTGAAGCCACAGGCTTACTCTAAAAGGCAACAGCGAACCATAAAACTCTCACCAATAAAACTATATATGAATAATCCAATAAAACCTACAAACTCTTCTGTTGACAAGTTGTTGTGGCTCCTCCAGCAAATGGCCGCAGCAGGCTAAACATGAGGACGCTGATGACGACAACAATAAACACATGAGATGCAGTTCTGCACTATTTGCTCCTTTAATTCCACATGTTACTGTCCACTATACAAATCAGCACATCAAACTATTAAACAAATGCACAGACTGCACAAACACAATGACTGCAACTCACAAAGAATGACACCAATTACTACACCAAACTACAACATCGGCCTATGGCATCAATTAGTGCACAAAACATACATTAAGTTACAGCCAAAAATGCATCAAAATGACTCAAGCTGGGGTCAACAGGTTTCCCCTCATGCTCACCCGACCTTTCTGCTCATCAGGTGCGGTGAACAGGTGAGTGCAACCACATTTATCACCTAACACGCCCACGAGTCATGCCCCACACCCGTGCACCAATACAAGGTGTGCATTTAAACCAACCCTCTTAATCCAAAACAAAAAGGAACAACTCATATGGCTCCTACACCTGTGCTCAAGAACTCAGTCCTATATTTTAGGCTATTCTGAATAAATCGTTCATGCCCTCTCTTTGGAAAGAAGCTGTCGTGGTTCCTGGTCCTAAATCTAGTCGTCCAAAAGTTCTAAACAACTTCAGGCCTGCTGCCCTCACCTCAGTCTTTGAAAAAATCATCAGAAATGTGATTATGGAAGACACTGAACTTCAGCTTGATTCAATGCAGATTGCACATAAGCCCAATAGAGGAGTGGAGGACGCGCTTTTGATCCTACTTCACCTGATTGTCAAACATGTAGAGAGTAAAGGACTTCAGTTCATCAATTTCTCTTCTGCTTTCAATAACACAGCCCCAGATTTGAATCAAAAGACTTTTAGAACAGTTTGAAATCCGGACAAACCTGAGCAAGTGCAGTCATATAAATATCTTGGGGCCATTGAGTCTGTTTTATCATGAGAATGATGCAGGACAAAGTCTTATAAAAGCAGCTTTGTCCCTGCTGCCGTCACTAAACATAATAACTAATAACTGTTTTTCTGATTTGATTCATCTCGTCTAATTTCCAAATATGTGTCTGTCAGGTTTAAATCGATGTGTGTGTTTGTGAAGGGATGACAAATGCTATTATTTTTCTGTAAAGCAAAGTTACCTAAAAGTAAAGTAACCTTGATATGTCAGGATGTAGATGTCCCACCAACAACGTCATCCAGCCCTGAAACATCGGTACTGTTCAAGGCAGCATTGCTGTCCACACGTCCATCAGAGTGTTAGAGGTGGCTGTCACGGATGTTGCAGTCTGCTCTCTGTTTCCATGAAACAACCACACTTGAAATGATCATTAAAGCTACCTGTACTAAAGGAAGCTGAGAACATGGCAGATGTGGGACTGACTGTGATCAGACTGTGACGATTGTTCTTGAGCAGATCTACAGGTCAGCTGTTCCACATCATGTTTCTAGGATGGAGCCGTTTGGAATAATGCCGCCCTCTGCTGGACAGATATCGTGTTGTCCCTGAGTCCTTCTGATCCTCAGCACTTTCTATCAGGAGACAACGCACCCAGGTCCCATTTGACGTTGTTCACTTGATGTTCTGAAGCCCAGTACGGACCTTAACACGGGCTCCATTTGGACATATTAGATTAACTGTTTTTTAAGAACAGTTTCTTAAATTACATGACGGTGTGATTTTTATTTTGTGCTTTTAGTGCAGAGAGAGTCTCTGTGGAGGTTGGATGTTCTCCCCGTGTTTGTGTGGGTCCTCTCAGGGGACTCTGGCTTCCTCCCACAGTTCACAGACATTCAGGTGGTGGGGTTAGGCTAACTGGTGAATAAGTGTGAGCGTGAACGGTCGTCTGTCTCCTCACCCTGTGTTAGCTGGGATCCACTCCAGCTCGTACATGCCCGTCAGGCACCATCCTCATACCTGTTCTGGTAAATCCAGTCCTGGAAGACACAGCTCACCTGGAATCTGTGTTCATGTTATAAAATGTTACATTTCATTAGAAGTTGGTTGTATTCCAGTTTTATGTTGCAGTTTTCACTTTTGAAAGGGAAGGTTAGTCCAGCTCAGTCAGATGCTGAATGCTCTCTTTCAGTACGTTGTTGTATTAAACGATGACTCAGCAGACGACACATTGTAGCCATGTTAAAAATCATGCAACAGACCCTTGGTCACGATGTCATTGTGGGGATGTCTAAAGACTGGGTTCCTTCTAATAACCGTAACAAGTGTTCATGGCGCTCCTTGTGATGCTGGGTAAAAGTTCAGCCTCTGAAGACCTCGACGTGTTTGAAGTTATCGACAGGGTGCAAGGTCCACTTCAAAGGTGTTCTATGTTATATGTTGGTCAGGTTAATCAAAATGGAAACAGTTGAACGTTTCAGAGGTTTACACATTAACCAACATGGTCCAGCACTAAACATTGTAAAGCCTTTAGTTTTTGGAGAGAGGATGCTGCCATCAAACTCAAAATGGGCTAATATTTTTCTTTAAATGTTTCATTTTCTCACTTTATTTAAATACTGATTTATAGGATTTGCAAATGATTGCATTTTGTTCTTAATCATATTTAACACAGCGGATCAAATGTAGGGAAGTGGGTGTTATATTCAGATTGTGGGATAAATTTAGGAAATGTAAAACTTTTGATGTTAATGTTGTTTATTTGCAGGGTTTAAAAATAAATGTGTTTACTGTTTGAAACTCATACTTGGCCTTCTACTCTTCATGGCTGCTTAACCAAGCTAACAGGGTGGACAGTCTGAGGAGCTGGGAAAGAAAAGCGTCTGAACTGCTTTAAATTTCTTGAAGACATTTTATCCAAGAAGTTTCTTCAGTTCTGAGAGCGACTGGTGGAGAATCCCAGGTTTAGGTCCCGTGTGAGTGTCCCCCTAAGAGGGTCATGGACTCCCTATTGATCCTCTGCCTAATCACACGAGCCAAGGTGAGAATTGGAGAATTAAACCATCCTTTAGAAACTAGATATAAATGTCATATTTTCCAACATTGATATTTTTCTGTGTTTCAGACGACAATAAAAAGATAAAGAACAGTCTGTAAATCATAAGTTATCAATTCAAACGATTATTAAAGCCACAAGAGAAGCTTCCTGTTATTTGCACCACTCACCTGGTCATGTGAACCAGCTGTGCAGCCAATCATAACTGACATCACTTTCTACTTTGATATTTCCATGGTGAACGGACTGATTCTTGTTTAACACGTTCATACTCTGATGGATGCATCTGAGAGGGTTAGTGTCTTGCTGAAGGATACTTTGTGTGCCAGCTGGAGCAGTCAGGTATTGAACCACCAACCTTCTGATCATTACATGCCTTGCTCTATCTCCTGAGCTACAGCCATCATCAAAGCTCTTTCTTAAATCCTCTCTGAGAGGAGCTCAAACACGAGGAAGAGACGAAAGTGAGTGAAGAGAGTGGACTCATTAGTAAAATGAAAAACAGCCAGCGTTGATGTTTAAGACAAGTGAGGTAACAGAAATACTATATATGGCAGCGGTCACCATGGCAACATCAATGTCAGTTGCTACATATTGTATTGATCCTGATCTGTGAGCCTCATATCAGGATATGCTGTTGTTTGTATTTGTTTTCATTGTTACCATTTTTGTGTCTTTTTTTAACAAACTACTTTTATCTTGCCATCGTTTGTCAGAGAGTCAAACTAAATTTGGTTCATCTTTCTACAATAAAAACACATCTTCATCTTAATTATTGTATGTGCAGAGTTGTAGTTACTCACAGTGACCACTGGAGGCATGTGATCCTGATAGTTTCCCTGGAACCGTCCAGTTCATCCACATTAATGAAGCTGTTGGTGATTAACGCTCAACTGTACAACTTTAACAACAATATTAAACATTTAATCGCTCTACAAACAGTTTGTCTGATGTATAAACTGTGTCTTAAAGGATCAAAGTAAATGTCACATTGAAAGCAGATTTCACTGTAATGTATTCTGTTTGAAATATTCCAAATATAATCTGGCTTGGTAATGATTTACTCATATATTGTCCACGCAGACTAAAGCAGTAGGAGATGAGATGGAAAACAATTAGAAGAATCTTTACTCTTTAATGTCACAAATTCCTGTTCCTCTTTGTATGTAACATAACAACATACATGATACAGCTGCAGCAACTGAGGCGAGGAGAGAGGCAGCAACAAGAAAACTGGAAGAAGGAGACCAACAACACCACCTGTGGAAATCTTTCCCCAATCAAGCGTAATCATATCAGCATTTCATCAAAAGCACACATGCTCCGACCTGACAATGCAGAGGTGTGGCAAAATCATTGAAATCATTTATGAAACAAATGAGTGCATCAAAAATAAGAGTGGAGCTGCAATGAAAGAGAAGTGAACTTTCTTCAGTTAACACAAAGTTTTCCCTGACAGGTGACATTTAATTAAAGTGACTTTATTACCACACACACATTCAGAGGCAGTCTACAGGAGCAGAGCTGCCAGCTATTCAGCAAATGTCTCCCTGCAATCCTCACTGCAATACCTGCATTTGAAAATGAAACCACCTCTACTGTTCACACATGAAAAGTCGTGTGAAGAACCAGTTTTCCTCAGATCTCTGTTTTAGTAACTCTGAACTTTTGATTTTTGCATTCTGTTTGTACTGATAACTGTCAGTGGATTATTTTGATCCCAAAGAAATCTTTAACACACATGTAGTGATGGGACGTGTGCACTGAAACAATGGTTAGGAAACAGAAATCGCCTGAGAATCTGCTCATGTTTAAGATTTCTTCTTTACAAACATTTTCTATGGCTGTTCCCAGTATGACCAGTGATACAAAGCATGGAAAATGGGGATTAGTTCATTCAGACAAATACACTTTTTAAAATGTAAAAATAAAGAAATGAATCAATAAAAGAAAAAGTAAAAGAAATAAAAAAATAAGGGTCTGAGGTATGTCTCACTGTATCCATGGCAACAATTTACTTTCTGTTCCTTCATATCAGAACCACATCTTTGAAATCAAAAACATTTAAGATTCAAATTCAACCACAGATGTGTTCAATTAAATATTAAATGAAGCAGTGCAATGTTTTTATCACTATCCAAATTTGAACTCTAAGTAGAAGATTTAAAAAAGCAACACACACACACACAGACACACACACAGCATGCAGACATGATTTAGGTGATGATAATATAACGACTGCACATACCCGTGGGATGATTCATGTCCTTTTTCTTACTCTATGCAATGATAAACTTCTTGCTTCAGGACCTTCTTGATGAATTTGTTTTCTAATCTACAGTTTTCTACCTGATCTGTGTGTTTGAAGTAAAATGTGTTACTTCAAATGTAAAAGTTAAACAGACAGAAAGCATCAACGTGGACTTCAATCAATGTTTTGTGTTCATACAGGTCAGCTGTTGCACACAGAGCTCCTGGATTTACACTGTGCCCTGGTTCCTGTGTTTCTGTATGTAGTTTAGTCTAAAGTGGATCCTCCTCATGTACAGACTGAATTATCTGTTCAACAATCAGCATTTCTGATTCATGGATTTCATTTGTTTTTACTTGTTTTGACTGAGATTTCAACATATATGTGGTGGCATCTGTTCAGTGTTATGGAAGTTTTACAGCACTAATCTCACTTCACTCTGTAACATAACAGTGAACAATATTACTATTAGAAAGATTATTAGTGAAGCCACAATCAGATGATCCCCTATGAGGTGTCCTTGGTTATAGTGTGAAGTCATCTGAGGGGAGAGAAAAGAAAGAAACACTTCAGTGTTAATGAAAAAGTCATCAGTCTTCTTATGGGAAGAGACCTCCACCAGACCAAGACAGGTAACCATCCAACACGTTCTCATCCCAAAACCTAACATACCGATGCCATGTGACAAATCGATGCTATGTGACTATTAAATTCCGTTCTTTTGAATTCTTTTGGCGACAGAGAAAGACTTCCGACTCAGAGTGGTCAAGTTCAAAAAATGATCTTTATTGTACATTTCCGGAAACGGAGACCTGTACCCACTAACACACGCTCAGGTCTGAAAGCATTAGAAGCCAGAATGGGTATACATAGTTCTGCTATAGGTCACACACAGACACACACAGTTTCCATCAAAACAACTCCTTCTGCTCTGACTAATGTGTGTGTGTGTTACTTAGTTCTGCTTTTTCTGTCTGGTTTCCTGTATTTTATTAATATGCCTCTGCAGCTCTGCACTAAACTTCCTGTTTCTTAACCTCCCCTTACTAAAGCCTCTGTTGCTAGGCGACCTGTCACCCTCTGACCTCTCTCACAGACTTTATTACAAAGTACAAAAAACAATATAATCTTAAAATAAGCACTAAGAATATATATTTATTTTGTAACAGTCTCCCCCTTTTGAACTCGTTTTATGAGTTAACCTAATTAACTGACTCCCTCAATAACTACTGTGAACTAAAAACAGATATAATTAACTTTGTCCTGGTAAAAAGGTCCAACATTACTTTTGTCAGTCTATGGAAACGATCTCTACACAGTTAACCCGTTTCCCCTTTTAAACATTTACTCCTGGTTTCTAAGCACACACTTACAGTTCACTTCATTTGTCCCTTCGACCCCTTTAACGGGTGGAGTATATCCGGTCTGAACACTGTGTTTGGGCGATTGACATAAAAATCATACAAACTATTACTAAAGCTAATCCTCCCATTACCCTTCATTACTTTGTGCTCACATTATAACCTCTGTCTAACAAGCTTTTAATCTTCTTTTCAATCTGAACAACACATTTTCTGAGAGGTTTCTCTGAGCTCTGTGCTTCTTTTGGGTGCCCCTCCTCTTGGTTCCTGGATTCTCACCAACCCCTTCGTGGTTTTGCTGTGGTTCTGGAATCTTCTCCTGTAAAGGACAGAAAAGGAAAACACCTCTCTCTGCTACGCCTCAATAATCTAATATGTTCATCAATTCTTCTCTTGATTATTCAAAGTTGGTTCAAAATATCACATTCGGGACTCTCTAATCAAAAGGATTAGCCTAATTATTATTTCTGTGTGTAAGCGTGTTTGCATTCACCCCTAAGCACTCTGAGTCCTTTTCCTACCATATTTCAATCCAGACAGTCACGCTGAACGAAGCTTATGACCTTCACAAGACTGAGTGGCAACTCCTATCAGTGCAATTGCAATGTGTGTATGAAAAATGATTATAAGCGCTTATTCTAGTAAAAGAAATCATAAAGAAAACAAACATTTTCAATCAGTTAAGCTTAAGCATAAAAGCAATTACTTATGCCTAAGTTTTACCGTAGCTAAATGATCAAACACACAAAAAGTCACACACTGATCATATAATCCATTGTTTCAAATTAGACCTAAAACTCCCCCTTTTGACACATCTTCATGTGTGAAACAAAACCACAACTAGAAAATTAAAAGAAAAAGGTTCATCATATCATTTCTCAGAAAACCTCAGTGATTCTCCTCTCGAGTATATTTGCTCCGGGCCTGCAAACCTGTGTTTAAATAATAAAATCAGTTTAATTATCATGTTCGAGCTTTTCAACTCCTGGCTCAACGACGGTGTGTGTGCTGAGAGAGGAGGAGCTGTGTCCTGATGATTTAGAGAGGTTGAAGCATCAGCAGCTTGTGTGTAGAGACGCTCTGACTGGGCCATGTTACTGGGAGGTGGAGAGGAGAGCTTCATCCAGCAGTGACTGACAGAGGAATGAGAAGAAGTGCAGATGACTGTCAGTGCTGCAGAGTGAACTGCTCTGAGAACAGCTCCACTGTCAGACACAATGTAGAGTCCAGCATCATCCCTGTGTGTCCCTCTGGATCTGACAGAGGATCATCAGTGTATCTGGACTGCTCTGCTGCTGCTCTGTCCTTCTACAGTCTCTGCAAAGTCTTTGTCTGACTCTGGCTTCAGACCCTCCTGGTTCAAATTCACCTGGAAAGACTTTCAAACATCACTCAATAGATTTGAATACAGAATATATTTGATTTATACTGTAGATGTACTGTAGAGTTGCAGTTTGTCACTTGTAAATACAGTCTGTGAGCAGCTGTGAGCTGAAAAATCTTTCTAGAAACAAGAAATGTTTTCACTTTTCTGTTGTTTTTTCATATATTTCCACAACATTAATATTGATCCCACCTGTCTCACCTGTTTTATGCTTTTATACATAATAACAGGACACGTGTGATCTGAGCGCTGCTGTGGTTTCTGTGCTGCACGTCTTCATTTACATAACAGAGACATCTAGTGGTTCAGAGGGAGAACTGCAGGAGGTGGAGCTGTGTTTTAGCATGGAAAACTTTTTATCTTTTAGGCGCAGATACAAATATGACAAGTATCAGTGTAAGATACAAAAGGTCACATCAGTTAGCAGAGGGAACAGTGATCACACAGCAATGTAAGAATAGAAACATAACAGTGAATCTGGACATGTGTACAGATGGAAGCAAACAAACAGGATGTAACACTACATTAAAGCCACAAATGGGAAGAAAACAAAGCCAAAGGAAAATATATTTGATCTCAGGAATCCAAATCAAATGTTTTAGAGCAGGGGTCGGCAACCCTGGAGGAGGAGCAGAGACCCGAGGCAGCCGCCGGTCCGAGTGTCAGGTGAACTGAACTTCAGGTAAGAAGTTATGACCTGCAGTCTATCTGGTTCAGATATAAACCAAGTTTAGGTGGAGTTTATTTTCCTTGTGCTGACTTTTTACAGTCAGTTACAATAACTCATACTGCGTACTAGCTAGCATGACGGAGTTCCTATACAGCTGGGTGGTGCTATGATGTTACTGATAGTGAAATTTACAGTGGCTTGCAAAAGTATTCGGCCCCCTTGAACTTTCCCACATTTTGTCACATTACAGCCACAAACATGAATCAGTTTTATTGGAATTCCACGTGAAAGACCAACACAAAGTGGTGAACACGTGAGAAGTGGAACAAAAATCATACACGATTCAAAACATTTTTTACAAAGAAATAACTGCAAAGTGGGGTGTGCGTAATTATTCATTCAAAACATATTCAAAACATTTGAGACAAACATGAAAAATGAGTCAGCACTCTCGCTTTAGCTTAAGAAATCCTAATTTTTATGTAAATTGGGGACCTGATGAATGTAAAAACAAAGAATTACCAGATTTTTTTTTTGTTTTTTTTTTACCAAATTTTTGTTTCTGAGAAAAATGAGAGCCACATATGAGGATATTTGTCTAAAATTTTGATAGCACAGTGGCAGTATAACATCCTCGTAAGTGGATATCAGGCCCTTGTAGAGCAAAATTGAGTATTTTGGTCTAAACAACCCAAAATGTTATGTCCACATATGTGGACGCCAGGTCCTAGGAGGTTAAATATCTGCTCACTGTCAAAATGAACCTAATCATCTCTGATGAATTCAGTGATGTCTGCCAGCTCACCTTGCAAGTGGTCGAGCTTATACCGCCGACAACGCGGCACACAACTTGTAAACCCCCTGCTGACTATCACCTCTTGAGTTATTTATTTATGTTAGTTTCAACTGTTCCTGCAAAAAGTAAGCATGTGTTACTGATAAAAAGTCCAATAGAAGCAAAGTCTAAAATTTGAAAACAAAAAACAAAAACCTGTCTGATTAAGATCTGATCTTTGGGGGGGTTTCAATAAGCAGTGTGACCCGTATATATGCATTAGGGGTGGGTTTTGATTATCGATTTATCGATTAAAATCGATTCTTGGATAACGTGATATCGATTCATTAAAATCCTGAATCGATTTTTTAATATAAATTTATTTTGGCCAAAACGCCAGAATCTCAGGTTAAACCTCCCAAAATTTCAACAACCACCAAACAGCTAAAACAGTAAATGAGAGCAGGAACTCGGATTCTGCACAAAGACGTAAACACAAAGTGTGGAGCCGCCGACGCATTAGAATCAGTGAGATGTGACTTTCTCACCTGACTGCACGGACATGAGCTGAAAGCCGACAGCTCGCTGATTCTGATGTTTCGGCGGGTCCGCACTTTGTGTTTACGCCCTTTTTGCGCTGATTCGGAAGCTGCAGGTTTGATCTCTCTCCAAACAATATTGAGTAAACCAGCAGCAAAAGAAGATCCAAACTACGCTTCACATAAACATCGTCATGAATTCCCTCTGATTGTTTTACTGTCACCACGATAAAATCACACTTCATGGACAGCTCTCTTTCTCTCTCTCTCTCTCTGTACTTCAAGAACAGTTTCCCGTCTAAAAATCTGTTTTCTGCATTATTCGCTTGCTTGTTATGAACAAGTCTACCGTTCTTACAGCCTGTCGGACGCTGTTTTTTTTTTCTTTTACTTACTTCTGAAAACAAAGCCTCATTTCTGCTGTTCAATACTGAACAAATTTAAACTTTTTAAAATGATGCAAAATTGCAAAATGCTCAACTGTGTCTGTAATCAAACCTCTGCAACTTTGCTCTGCTTCACGTCAGCAGCATCAGGTAATGTTCATATGTTCATTAATTGTTTTCTTTCGTTTTTGATGTACTGCAGAATATTTGTATAAAATCCCAGGCCAGGAAAACCTTCATGTTTTTCTGTGTTTGATCCTCAGCTACTTTGACACAAAGGCATCTGCTGTGATGCTCACACCTTTGATAAAGTCTCGCAAGTGTCAGATTTCTTTTTATAGATATAAAAATATAGAAATATAATGATGCATGACCTGAATTATAATATTTCTCACTGTCTGAGGCAAAATTTCCCCGATTCAAATTGAATCAAATTGAATCGAATCGGAATCAAATCGATTCTAGAAATGAGTGACGATACCAGCCCTAATATGCATGTTTTAATAAAAGAGATAATGTTGGTGTTTCAGTCATGTAGTAATTGTTAGCTTTAACTGTAGAAGGCTTGTTAGACATAATGAAACACATCGTACAGATTTCTGGATGTTAGACTATAATTTTTATTATGATTATTAATCTTGAGTCTAAAAAGTCAGTCAAGTATATCCAGGATATCTTTCTGTTAACTGGATTCACTGACCCTAACACTGGGACCAGGATAAGCGGTCGCATAAAGCTGGTTATCAGCTGAGAATCTTATTATTTAATTAATTTAATTAAGTTATTTAATTTTTCTAATTTTTCCTCTGTATTTCCCCTGAAATGAAGGGATTGTGTTAAACATGCTTTAGTTCCTCACATTTTTCTACAATCTCTTTGTTCAACCCCCTGAATTAAAGCTGAAAGTCTGCACTTCAAACACATCTGAGTTGTTTCATTTAAAATTGATTTTAGTGTATGTACAGAACCAAAATTAGAAGTTAAGTTCTCTCTATCCAGATATTTATGGACCTAACTGTATAATCTATACAGCACGTAAAAAATGCTGTAAATAAAGGAGTCTGTGAAAATGTGGCGCTTCCAGGTCAATTTAAACTGAAGTGATATAATCTTCTCTCCACAGTTTGAGTTTGTATTGTCTCAGCTGCAGACAGACTATGATATAAATGTGGAGGTGCCAACCACTATTAATATTATTAGTTATAAAGGACACCTTCCTGCCTTTAGTCTTATTCATGATGATTATTAGTTGTCTTCTAATGTCCACAAGTCTGTATGATGTGTTTCATAGTTTCTAACAAGCCTTTTAAACTTAAGTTACTGCATTGCTGAAACACCAACATCTGCTTATTGAACAAACAAACAACCAAAAGACCACACATCTGATTTTATTTTTATTTTAATAGACTTCCAAAAATTATACCAGATAACTGGCCTCAGAATATAATTGAATAAACATTTTTTAAAACGATAACCTAATCCTGTCTTGACAGGCTGAGCTCTTCAGTATCCACCAACAGCATCGTCATGCTGAGTCAGACGTTTCTGCTCCTGGTGGAAATACTCTTCCTCTTTCCACATTGTACCAAATGTTTTTAAATGTTAGTTTCAATTTAAAATGAAAGATTAAAAAAAGTGTACCACATATAAACATCAGATAATTAAGACAAGCGAATGGTTCAGTTCCACATGTGCTCCGCTGACACATTAAACTTCAGTAAAATTATGCAGTTATGAAACAACTTTAATATAAAACAAACTGATTTGCTCAGGAGCAAAAACAGTGAAGTAAGTGACTGTAAGTGAGTAAGCTGTGCTGGTGACTGGATATCAGATTTCCAGTCATTAGAGCAGATAAGTGGCAGAACTATATTACTGAGGTACAAGTTTACTTATTTAATTGATGTCTGTCAATAAATCTATTTAATTTAAATGCAAATAGCCCAAATCCTTATTAACCCTTTAAGACCTAACATAGAACCAAGTCCGCCAGAGCTTATATTATATTTTTACATGCTGTAGTGACATTTTTGGGAGCATTGCAAGTTGCTATACATCAATACAACAATTATATCCCAAAATGTAATAATATGTATGCATTAAGTGCATAGTAATTACATAAATTGCAAAAAAGTGCAATAAAGTACAAAAAAAGTGAAAATCGTTTTTGTTTTTTTAACATATATTTCTAGTTAGAGAAATTTAAGGGGCTTATCCCTCAAAACTGTAAATACAAAAAAGTTGCACAAAAGAGTTTATTTATTTTGAGTGTCTTCATATTTTTATTTTTGAAATACACTGATTTTTATATACTGCAGGAAAAAATAAAATAAATATTACAATGCAAATTTTCAAAAAAAACAGCATGTGCAGCAAAACAAACTATTTCCAACAGTGCAATATGAGTCCTAAGCATCCCAGAAACGACACAGAAAGTTATAAAGTCAAACATAACTTTTAAAAACACCAGTATAGGCTTATGAGGCCCTGATGGTAAAAAAAACTACATTTCCGCAAAAATGACGTCACTTCCGGTTTCGGGCAGACAGACATGCGATAGTTCGCGCTGAAGTTTTAAAAACAGCTGATTGGATCGGCAAAGCGTGTTTCTGGAATATTATGTTTTTGTTGCTGCAAGTGCTTTTTATGCAGATTTTGCAAAGCTATATGTGGAAGGAAACTGTGACCAAGCTGATGGCATAAGATGTAAGTACAACTCCTCCAGTTTCATATGCAAAATAAATTATTGCGCTAGCTCACGTGGTTGCAGTGCTACTGGGAGTATCTGTAGTTATCTTAGTGTCCATCGCCCTTCCCAACATGGGAATAAAGCAGCTGTGAGAGAATTAAACATTAATGAATCAATGGTACGGAAGTGGAGGAAGCAAGAAGAATGAGCTGAGTAAAGTTTGACTTATGCAACATTTTTGTTTCGGTTAATGCGCCTTATAATCCAGTGAGCCTTATGGTCTGTAAAATATGGTACATTTGCAAATTGTGTGCACAATATTGGAACTAAATTATTTTATATTTTATGTTGAGGAGTACTTAGTGAGGGCTAGTTCTTTTAGGTTCAGCAGCTAACAAGATGGTGTATCGGTGAGGATACAGGAAGGAGGACAAGAGGCTTCCACTTTGCTGGATTGTCACCGCTAGCTGTTTTATTGCCACCTAGATGCTCAGTGTTGTCAGCAGTCTGTAGTAACAAACAAGTTGCCATGAGTATATAAATATATACAGCAACAGCTTCACTAAGATAAACATAAAGAATTAAATGAAATAAACCAACAGATCCATCTGAATATGCACAACATATATGATTTGAACTATGCCAATCTTACAACTCTTGCTCCAAACACAGAAAGGACACAATTAAACACAGTGAGAATGTCATACATAGCCAAAACATCCACTCTGTGAACAAAGGGACTTTGGCGCCATCGTGTGGCCAAAAAAAATACTACATAATGGCGGCGGACAGTGGCACATGCCTCTAGTCACGAGATGAAAAAAAAGCGCTGCTCCAACAAGGTAGAACTAAAGCCGCGGCAAACATCAGGATCGGAAAAAAAACATATTTAAGGAAACTTACTTCCAGTCGTGAACTTAACACTCGAAGCAGGAACCAGGAACCAGGAACACAGCTTACGAGGTAAACAGAACTAACATGGAAAACAATCTCCCCTTCTCGAGTAGCATCGTGTTACCCCCAAGTTCTGCCTACGTCATTTCCTATGACTCCACCTAGAGCTGGGCGATATATCGAGTTTTTAAAAAATATCGATATATTTTTATACGAGATATAAGATGTGACAATATCCTTTATATCGATATAGTCTATGTTACGTTATAACTATACTTGTGGAGCCGCAAGTTTGCCTCTCTTTCGTCCACTTTTGTCTTTACGCAACGTTACTCGGCCTCACCCCTCCTCCCCCATCGCTTCACTTGCAGGAAGCGACAAGATGGACACGGCAAATCTCCGTTAACGAGTTACTGCGCATCGCCCCGTGCGTGGGGCTGGACACCGTCAACGTGTTAGCTAGCTAACCACGCTAACGAGCTAACCACGCTAACGCCATGCAGCCCAGAGGCGCTGCACAGCCTAAAATCCTTTCATTTTCTCAAAAGTTGACAGCGCGCCTTACGTATGAATTCTGGTTGTGCTTGATGGCCGCGAAGCGATTTTATGTGGTACACGGCGCTCAGCAATCTGTCAAAATGTTTTAGTACGACTTTGGTAAGCTACGGAGCTGCAGCGGTTGATGGATTGTCGGAGCATTACGGCGACCGAGGAGCCTCGCGGAGTGATACGTACTGTGCTTCAACCTAATATTACCGTACTGTGTGTGTATAAGGACCATAAATGGCACCTGTTAAGAGACGTGGTTATGAAGAGGATTTCAAACTGCAGGCTGTCAGTCACACAGTAGAAGTTGGGAACAGAGCAGCTGTGAAATCTGTCTTTGTTATTGTGTTCACCGTCTGTTAGTTTACATTTTGACTGCACAATTGTGAGCTTTTTGTTATGCACAAAAACAACATTGTTTTCTTTTATTTATGGAGCATTATTATTTAATAAATGCTCATAATTTATTTTTGAGTAAATTTTATGTACATCTATGCTCTATGTTAATAAAAGTGCCTGTGTGACATCTGGGACACAGCTTTGACTAAGAACTCTTTTTTTGTTCTTACTTTATGGCTTAAAAAAAAAAAATCGAGATATATATCTTATATCGCCGTCCAGGTAAAATATATCGAGATATGAATTTTGGGTCATATCGCCCAGCCCTAACTCCACCCCACACAATATTGCAGACACACACAATCCCAGAGCCTTTTATACATTTTATATTTGGCAATTATTTTATATTGACAAACAGCGGCCCACATTAAACTGTGACTGTCACCAGGTAATGTGGGCGTGTTTCCTGAATAAGCAGCAGATGTTAAACAGCTGACAGGTGAACAGGATGCATGCAGGAAAACTCAAGGGCCCTTGCTGATCGGTGGTGTCGTGAGGAGAATTTCAGCTCATTATTCATGTTACAGAAACACAGAGGTACGAGACCAGGCAGAAGACTTTCTGATTATTTGTTTTTAGTTAAAATAATTCCATTGTTGTCTAGTGATGGTGTGGTAAAGCTCTGTGAATGTGTCCAATGTTTCTGGCCAGTTGCTTCTCCCAAAGGCAGATCACACAAAGCCTCGTTTAACTGCTTATTATGAAGAACTGACATCTGCTGGTCATTTAATGTTCAGCAGCACTGCTGTGAGAATAACTGTAGGATACATACCAGTGGATATGTAAGCACATGCACAGCTGCAGGGCTAGAAGTGCCCAAATGAATTAAATAGATTCTTAAATAATTAATTAAATGTGTCAATAAGTGATTAATTAAGTATATTTAAAAATCAATAAATTTGAAAATAATTTATTGGAAATTACTTGACATTAAATCAGTGATGTATTTAATTTTTGAAGTATTTTGAACTTAATTCATTAATGACATTTAATTAATTATTTAATGATGACTAATTGATTGATTATTGATGATTAATTAACCCGCCACATGATTTAACCTCTATAGAGATGATATTTTATCTAGATCATGTTTTTTCAAAGGTTCAGACCAGAAAGTTTAACATTATTATTTTTCTCATTATTGTCTCTTCAGATTGAGTGTCTGTAATCTCTCAGAGGGAAGCTGTGAAACTCTGTCTTCACCACTCAGCTCCCAGCCCTCTAGTTTGAGACAGCTTGACCTGAGTAACAATGA
The DNA here is from genome assembly GCF_056152115.1 of Neolamprologus brichardi. Taxonomy (NCBI): domain Eukaryota; kingdom Metazoa; phylum Chordata; class Actinopteri; order Cichliformes; family Cichlidae; genus Neolamprologus; species Neolamprologus brichardi. Next base: position 53,164,180 of record NC_142106.1, on the reverse strand, counting down.
CCTGAAGGACTCTGGAGTGAAAGTTTTGTCTTCTGGACTGAAAAGTCCATATTGTGAACTGGAAACTGTCACGGCGAGTGAGATGAGCCGTGTGGAGATGATAAAGGAGGATCCAATTGCAGGCACTTGTAAAGGTGTGAAGGTGGTTTATTGAATACACGGCACAGGGAAAAAATGGCAAACGAAGACAAACTAAACTACACTGGAAACAACTAAACTATAGAGTAGGAACCAGAACATAAACATGAAAGAGGGTGAGCAGAGGCTCGACGACGGTTGACAGCAGGGAAAACACACGAGTGAGACATGATGGGTACACAGACGGACAAGCAAATACAATGACAGAAGATGCGACTTAAATACACACAGAGAAACACAGGGAGATTACACACAGCTGGCAGTAATTAACGAGACAAGGGAGGTAAAACTGAACACACTCACATGAGATGCAGACCTTCACAATAAAACAGGAAACAAGAAACAAGAAAACACTACACAAAGACGCAGACTCGACACTGAGACAGAAAATGACACATGGAACTAGAACTATACTATACAGACACAACCGAAGGACAATTCCTAAAACATGAATAAACAGACACATAGATTTCCAATAATAATAATAATAATCAACAAAGCACAAGAGTAACAAAACGATCATTCAAAAATAAACCAAAACATAATAACTTACAACTCACAATCGACACAAACACAGTGACCAAAAAGCTCCAACTGTCTGACAACAACAGGAAGGTGACACATGTGGAGGAGGTTCAGTCATATCCTGATCATCCAGACAGATTTGATGTTTGTGAACAGCTGCTGTGTAGAGATGGTCTGACTGGTCGCTGTTACTGGGAGGTCAAGTGGACGAGGAGGGCTTGGATATCAGTGAGTTACAGAGGAATCAGAAGGAAAGGAAGGAGTGATGAGTGTGTGTTTGGTAGAAATGATCAGTCCTGGAGTCTTTTCTGCTCTGATCATTATTCCTCTGTATGGCACAATAACAGAGAAACATCCTCCTCCTCCTCCTCCTCCTCTGTCTCTAACAGAGTAGCTGTGTATGTGGACTGTCCTGCTGGCACTCTGTCCTTCTACAGAGTCTCCTCTGACTCTCTGATCCACCTCCACACCTTCAACACCACATTCACTGAACCTCTTTATCCTGGATTTGGGTTCTGGGATCCAGCGGATTGTTTGATAATGGGTTTCAGTATTGATAAACTATTATTTTGCTCTTGGTCAGTGACTCTGTGTAGTTAGTCTTACCTGTTAGAGAAACAGTTCAGTCTGTACATGTCTGTGTCTTTCACTCAGAAACACATGATGAGATTCATGGATTCAGTCAGTTGATGTTTTAAACTAAATGATTCACAAATTATTATTCAACACAAGTTTGGTGAGCAGCAGGGCTCATCCTGATTTTTTTTTTTGTGCATTATAATGATGAAATAACTTTGTCATGTCTGTGGTGGCCTTTGGAGAATTAAACCATCCTTTAGAAACTAGATATAAATGTCATATTTTCCAACATTGATATTTTTCTGTGTTTCAGACGACAATGAAAAGATAAAGAACAGTCTGTAAATCATAAGTTATCAATTCAAATGATTATTAAAGCCACAAGAGAAGCTTCCTGTTATTTGTACCACTCACCTGGTCATGTGATCCAGCTGTGCAGCCAATCATAACTGACATCACTTTCTACTTTGATATTTCCATGGTGAATGGACTGATTCTTGTTTAACACATTCATACTCTGATGGATGCATCGGAGAGGGTTAGTGTCTTGCTCAAGGATACTTTGTGTGTCAGCTGGAGCAGTCAGGGATTGATCCACCAACCTTCTGATCATTAGATGCCTTGCTCTATCTCCTGAGCTACAGCCATCATCAAAGCTCTTTCTTAAATCCTCTCTGAGAGGAGCTCAAACACGAGGAAGAGACGAAAGTGAGTGAAGAGAGTGGACTCATTAGTAAAATGAAAAACAGCCAGCGTTGATGTTTAAGACAAGTGAGGTAACAGAAATACTATATATGGCAGTGGTCACCATGGCAACATCAATGTCGGTTGCTACGTATTGTATTGATCCTGATCTGTGAGCCTCATATCAGGATATGCTGTTGTTTGTATTTGTTTTCATTGTTACCATTTTTGTGTCTTTTTTTAACAAACTACTTTTATCTTGACATCGTTTGTCAGAGAGTCAAACTAAATTTGGTTCATCTTTCTACAATAAAAACATATCTTCATCTTAATTATTGTATGTGTAGAGTTGTAGTTACTCCCAGTGACCACTGGAGGCATGTGATCCTGATAGTTTCCCTGGAACCGTCCAGTTCATCCACATTAATGAAGCTGTTGGTGATTAACGCTCATCTGTACAACTTTAACAACAATATTAAACATTTAGTCGCTCTACAAACAGTTTGTCTGATGTATAAACTGTGTCTTAAAGGATCAAAGTAAATGTCACATTGAAAGCAGATTTCACTGTAATGTCCTCTGTTTTAAATATTCCAAATATAATCTGGCTTGGTAATGATTTACTCATATATTGTCCACGCAGACTAAAGCAGTAGGAGATGAGATGGAAAACAATTAGAAGAATCTTTACTCTTTAATGTCACAAATTCCTGTTCCTCTTTGTATGTAACATAACAACATACATGATACAGCTGCTGCAACTGAGGCGAGGAGAGAGGCAGCAACAAGAAAACTGGAAGAAGGAGACCAACAACACCACCTGTGGAAATCTTTCCCCAATCAAGCGTCATCATATCAGCATTTCATCAAAAGCACACATGCTCCGACCTGACAATGCAGAGGTGTGGCAAAATCATTGAAATCATTTATTAAACAAATGAGTGCATCAAAAATAAGAGTGGAGCTGCAATGAAAGAGAAGTGAACTTTCTTCAGTTAACACAAAGTTTTCCCTAACAGGTGACATTTAATTAAAGTGACTTTATTACCACACACACATTCAGAGGCAGTCTACAGGAGCAGAGCTGCCAGCTATTCAGCAAATGTCTCCCTGCAATCCTCACTGCAATACCTACATTTGAAAATGAAACCACCTCTACTGTTCACACATGAAAAGTCGTGTGAAGAACCAGTTTTCCTCAGATCTCTGTTTTAGTAACTCTGAAGTCTGAACTTTTGATTTTTGCATTCTGTTTGTACTGATAACTGTCAGTGGATTATTTTGATCCCAAAGAAATCTTTAACACACATGTAGTGATGGGACGTGTGCACTGAAACAATGGTTAGGAAACAGAAATCGCCTGAGAATCTGCTCATGTTTAAGATTTCTTCTTTACAAACATTTTCTATGGCTGTTCCCAGTATGACCAGTGATACAAAGCATGGAAAATGGGGATTAGTTCATTCAGACAAATACACTTTTTAAAATGTAAAATTAAAGGAATGAATCAATAAAATGAAAAGTAAAAGAAATAAAAAAATAAGGGTCTGAGGCGTCTGTCTCACTGTATCCATGGCAACAATTTACTTTCTGTTCCTTCATATCAGAACCACATCTTTGAAATCAAAAACATTTAAGATTCAAATTCAACCACAGATGTGTTCAATTAAATATTAAATGAAGCAGTGCAATGTTTTTATCACTATCCAAATTTGAACTCTAAGTAGAAGATTGAAAATAGCAACACACACACACACACACACACACACACACACACACACACACACACACACACACACAGTATGCAGACATGATTTTGCTGATGATAATATAACGACTGCACATACCCGTGGGATGATTCATGTCCTTTTTCTTACTCTATGCAATGATGAACTTCTTGCTTCAGGACCTTCTTGATGAATTTGTTTTCTAATCCACAGTTTTCTACCTGATCTGTGTGTTTGAAGTAAAATGTGTTACTTCAAATGTAAAAGTTAAACAGACAGAAAGCATCAACGTGGACTTCAATCAATGTTTCGTGTTCATACAGGTCAGCTGTTGCACACAGAGGTCCTGGATTTACACTGTGCCCTGGTTCCTGTGTTTCTGTATGTAGTTTAGTCTAAAGTGGATCCTCCTCATGTACAGACTGAATTATCTGTTCAACAATCAGCATTTCTGATTCATGGATTTCATTTGTTTTTACTTGCTAGTTTTGACTGAGATTTCAACATATCTGTGGTGGCATCTGTTCAGTGTTATGGAGGTTTTACAGCACTAATCTCACTTCACTCTGTAACATAACAGTGAACAACATTACTATTAGAAAGATTATTAGAGGAGCCACAATCAGATGATCCCCTATGAGGTGTCCTTGGTTATAGTGTGAAGTCATCTGAGGGGAGAGAGAAGAAAGAAACACTTCAGTGTTAATGAAAAAGTCATCAGTCTTCTTATGGGAAGAGACCTCCACCAGACCAAGACAGGTAACCATCCAACACGTTCTCATCCCAAAGCCTAACATACCGATGCCATGTGACAAATCGATGCTATGTGACTATTAAATTCCCTTCTTTTGAATTCTTTTGGCGACAGAGAAAGACTTCCGACTCAGAGTGGTCAAGTTCAAAAAATGATCTTTATTGTACATTTCCGGAAACGGAGACCTGTACCCACTAACACACGCTCAGGTCTGAAAGCATTAGAAGCCAGAATGGGTATACATAGTTCTGCTATAGGTCGCACACAGACACACACAGTTTCCATCAAAACAACTCCTTCTGCTCTGACTAATGTGTGTGTGTGTTACTTAGTTCTGCTTTTTCTGTCTGGTTTCCTGTATTTTATTAATATGCCTCTGCAGCTCTGCACTAAACTTCCTGTTTCTTAACCTCCCCTTACTAAAGCCTCTGTTGCTAGGCGACCTGTCACCCTCTGACCTCTCTCACAGACTTTATTACAAAGTACAAAAAACAATATAATCAGAAAATAAGCACTAAGAATATATTTTTATTTGGTAACAGTCTCCCCCTTTTTAACTCATTTTATGAGTTAACCTAATTAACTGACTCCCTCAATAACTACTGTGAACTAAAAACAGATATAATTAACTTTGTCCTGGTAAAAAGGTCCAACATTACTTTTGTCAATCTATGGAAACGATCTCTACACAGTTAACCCGTTTCCTCTTTTAAACATTTCCTCCTGGTTTCTAAGCACACACTTACAGTTCACTTCATTTGTCCCTTCGCCCCCTTTAACGGGTGGAGCATATCTGGTCTGAACACTGTGTTTGGGCTATTGACATAAAAATCATACAAACTATTACTAAAACTAATCCTCCCATTACCCCTCATTACTTTGTGCTCACATTATAACCTCTGTCTAACAAGCTTTTAATCTTCTTTTCAATCTGAACAACACATTTTCTGAGAGGTTTCTCTGTGCTCTGTGCTTCTTTTGGGTGCCCCTCCTCTTGGTTCCTGAATTCTCACCAACCCCTTCGTGGTTTTGCTGTGGTTCTGGAATCTCCTCCTGTAAAGGGCAGAAAAGGAAAACACCTCTCTCTGCTACGCCTCAATAATCTAATATGTTCATCAATTCTTCTCTTTAATATTCAAAGTTGGTTCAAAATATCACATTCGGGACTCTCTAATCAAAAGGATTAGCCTAATTATTATTTCTGTGTGTAAGCGTGTTTGCATTCACCCCTAAGCACTCTAAGTCCTTTTCCTACCATATTTCAATCCAGACAGTCACGCTGAACGAAGCTTATGACCTTCACAAGACTGAGTGGCAACTCCTATCAGTGCAATTGCAATGTGTTTATGAAAAATGATTATAAGCGCTTATTCTAGTAAAAGAAATCATAAAGAAAACAAACATTTTCAATCAGTTAAGCTTAAGCATAAAAGCAATTACTTGTGCCTAAGTTTTACCGTAGCTAAATGATCAAACACACAAAAAGTCACACACTGATCATATAATCCATTGTTTCAAATTAGACCTAAAACTCCCCCTTTTGACACATCTTCATGTGTCAAACAAAACCACAACTAGAAAATGAAAAAAAAAGGTTAATCATATCATTTCTCAGAAAACTTCAGCGATTCTCCTCTCGAGTATATTTGCTCCGGGCCTGCAAACCTGTGTTTAAATAATAAAATCAGTTTAATTATCATGTTCGATCTTTTCAACTCCTGGCTCAACCCAGAGCCTGCATCCCCAGAACGACCTAGAAACAAAACCTGTATATTAGCATCAACTTCACATTTAAACTCAGTTTCCCCCCCTGTCCTTCCCTCACTGTGATCCACTCTGTGCTATAAGAAACTAAACTTAAAACAGAACAGTTATCAGTCATGTGCTTCATACAAAATCTGCGTATGTTTTAGTTTCACGTTGATCCTCTGAGTGTCATGGTACTTCTTTTAATTTGACTTTATCAAATTGAACAACAATAGGTTTGCTGTCTTTACTTTGCTCGTTTTCCTCCTGCACCACCTCGTATCACATGCCCTTTCCCTTGGACCAGTGTTTGTTATTCCATAACTGGATTTGGAATGTGACAAGTCTACCAATCCCCTATATAACTCCTACATTTTGCTTTGGTTCTATTTTCCTTCTATAAAATGTCATTGACTTCTACAGTGGCCTGCTTTGGTTAATGGTAACATCAGTAATATCAAACATTTTCTCCCCTTTAGCATTTGGCATTTTCCCAACAATATAATGTGATACCATCATCTAAACCCAGTCAATAAAACAACATTTTCTTAAAGCAAACATCAGCAACCCAAAATTAGCCGCCCGAGGGTCGAGTCTGCAGCTCCACACTCTCATGTCAACCTTTCGGTCTCCCTCTCTCTCTTGTGCTCCTGCTCCTGCCAAAAGCAAAGCAAAGCAAAGCATCCACCCTTTTCTTACCGGCGTCGAGAATTGTTTGTCAACATCTACTCATCCTAACGTTGGTCCAGTCTTTGTCTCAGTGTCAAGTCAGTCAACACTTTCGTCCACATGGTCAGTCCAGTCACAGTACAGTCACACACATCATGCACACGCATTCACACTAGATCTTGCTGATAGTGGAGCCTCACGCACAAAGGATCAGATTCTTCACCCTCATCAATATGAGCTCATTTATTTGTTTTTTCTTTTGTTTTTAGAAAAAGAGTTCTTTATGATCTTGGACTGGATTGACTCGCTGCAATCCTTTTAGACAGGAACTCGCAGGTTCCCACAGGTGACCTTTTCCTCAGCCCATTGTAATCTGGAAAAGCTCACCTTATATTTGCTCTCACAAAAATGTTTTACAGCGCTGTTACTTCAATCTTGCAGGCCTGCTTAGAACAAAAAAGGAGAAAAAGAGAGCTGATTATTAGCTCATCAGAGCACAAAACATCATCACCAAAGGGGGCGACACCTGACAGTTTTCTCTAAGTGCACTGTTACAAAAATAATGAGCCCCTCCTCGACATGTCCATGTTTAGTAAAACTCCCTCTATTGAAATAAGAAAACAAGCCAAACCTAACTGACAGAATTAACCCATCACTAAAACAACAACCCCAAAAATCTTCATCACAGAAAAGTTTTGCTTACTAATCTAACAATATGTTGTGGGAATTAGAACTTTCCGGGCCATAAAGCTTTTGCCCGACTCTTGGCTTAACTAATACTTACATAGTGTGAAATCAGACTTAAAATCACTCCCTCTGTTCATTTTGCCCACATCATATTTCAGTGGTTGGCCTCAGGTTCTTCAGCTTCCTGACAGTCTGAAGTCAACTGACAGAGTTTCACCTGCTAAATACACAGAAAATCTTGTTAAAAGCCGCACAGTTTGCCCAACAGTAATATTCCCATTAAGCCCTTTCTAAACACTTTATAACAATGTGTCATCACTAAATTATAAACTTCTTCTCCAAATCTGCACGACTGCACTTAGTCACAGACTTTATTTAATTGTCCTGCGGCTGCTATCATATATTTTACCAAACAATTCTTCTCACACAGTCACAGATATATTTCTCTCAATGCAAACTTCACTCATGTCTCAGACAGGAAACTTGACTTTTTCTTTTTTCTTTTTTTTCTGTCCCCACTCATTCAACTAATTTGCATATTGAGTCACATCTCGAGAAGTTGCCCTGACAACAGAAATGCATATTCAAAACATTGCTGCATAATTCAATTATTATTATTTTATTTTTATTTCTGCAGTCGTCACTTCTTTTGCTCAATCAGCTGGAAACCACTTCTAATTCACTATTTTAAAACTGCTTTAAGCTTCTAATCACTGGTTGGTCCTCCCAGTCTCTTTTTCCTTTTCACAAAAGTCACTCTATTGTCCTGCAACTTCCTGAGTTATTCCTCAGCTTCAGCCTTTAAGTGTGTTAAATCTACACCATTTAGCATTTATGTCATGTATTCACATTCATGAATGTAAGCATGTCTTCATTGCGTGTATGTTGTGTATTCATATTAATATTGAGTGTAAGCTGGTCTTCGTTGCCTCGATGTGTTTTTATAATCAGATTTAATTCCTGCATCTTTGCGCTGAACTGTGGATTCAAACTGTCTCACTTCTGATTCTCTCCAAAAATAATTTCACATGTGACAATTTCTACATGTGTGTTTTCTATTTTTCTATTCATTTATGTATTATTAGTTTATTTATTTATTTATCTCTCTCTCTTTTCTTTTTTTATTCACCTTTCTGTTGTGATGCTCTGGATGTTTCTAAACCCCACAAATTCAGCCTCAATGTTCAACCCAATTTTCCTATGCTGTCACTTTAACACGTCCAGCCTTCACCTCTCACCGGTCCTCGTCCCCTCTTCTCTCAACTTCCTGTGTGGCCTCCCAAATCAAACACAGGCCCAAATCAGCTGTTTCTTCTTCTCTCTTCATTCTCTCTTCCTCTTTTCAGTCTTTTCTTGGTGCTTAACTCCCAGCATGGCAAATATGAACTCAGACAGTCCCATCCAGTGGTTTCACACAGTCATGTCACTGGTACACTTTCCAGCTTGTAATTCAGAGCGCATGTTTCCATCAACATACATGCTGCTGGACCCTTCAGTGTTTTAGGTCAGTTGCACTGTCTTTTTGCCTGCTGTTAATTCTTCAAGTCCACGGTGTTGTTCTGTCTGTCTTCTGTCTTCATCAGGAGATTAACTGCCCTTTAAGCTTCTTCTCAGGATAAGGACAGGATGAGAGGTGAAGCTGTGAAATTTTAAACCAAAGCCTGTTTTCATCCCAATTCTGTTAATCTATCATTTTTCTGCTGTATTCTTCCAGGAGGTTGAGCAAGTCCATGGACACCTGTATTAACACACTAAGACATTTATTTAATATCATTTTCATTACTATTACTTAGCACTTTCATTCTCTAATTCCTCTGTTTTCATTTTGAAACGTCTCTCACAAGCTCACAAGCTATATTCAGACTTCCTGCTTCACTTCCTGCCAGACACACCCACACACACACTCTTCACTTTGCTGGATTTTCATCCGTTTCTACAGCCTAATCGAGCTCTTATTTTATGTTCACCCTCTGACCTAGTTCTTTCTCACATCTGGGCTTGGTTTATAAAGGCCTCTCTTATTAAATACATAAAACAATCTAATCAGAAGATAAGCACTAAGAATATATATTTATCTTGTAACATTGTTTAAGTTAATGAACAATTGTGTTGAAAACTGAGATTACAATATCAATCAAGATAATTATAATTATGGTTTTTGCTGTAATTAAACAGTCATGCGGAAATGTGGCAACCACAGAACTTTAGAGGCCTTTTGTTCAATTATGTGTGGACTGTTTCTTTAGTCTCATACACAAATTGTTCTCAGTGTCTATGAGACTGATGAAATATCCATGTGTGCTGAAAGAGACTGTGCTGGTCTGACCCCCTCAACCGAGGTATTGTGGGTAATGAAAGAGCAGATAGGTTGGCTAAAGCAGCTGTTAAAAAAGTAGACATAGATGTGCAGATACCATTGTTGAAATCTGAGGGAAAAGAATAGTTTGGACACAAAGTAAGAATTTCTGGAGAATGGCATGGGATAATGGAACAAAAGGGAGACATGGGGTACAAAACACAATAGAAGTTAAGAGGAGTAGTGGGTTAAATAGGCAGCAGGAGAATACAAACAGGTCATTGCTTTCTGAATGGTTCTCTTTTTATGATGGGGAAACATCCGACTGGGTTATGTGATGGTGTAAAGCTATGGAGACGGTTGAACATGTGGTTATTAGTTGCAGGAAGTATAGAAGTCAAAGGAGAGTGTTGAGGGTAGGAACTGGTGGTGAAATGAAACTTATGTTTGAAAAAGTGGTTAATCAGTTAAGTCATGATGAGGTGAAAGGAGTGGTTTTTCATTTTTGAGAAATACTGATGTCATCAAGAGGATCTGAGGATCTGGAAGAGAAGTAAGAGTAAAAGCCAGGAGATGGCAGTAGTGCAACATCTTTGGATGCAAGCTGCTGTTAAAAATGACAGAAGAAGAAGTTTGCTTGATCATTCCTCAGCTCGTCTGTGTGAAGCTGAGTGTAAAGAGGCTCCTGCTGTTAGAGAAACACTCTGACTGTTTAACAGATTCAGACATGTTCAGACTGAATTTCAGTCAGAAACTCAGCATCACATTGATGAAGCTGCAGATTAATTGTGGTTAATTTCTGATTAATTTCTTTGCTACCAGCTGAAATTTAAATGTAATTTAAAAGAAGGATTCAAGGTTATTGGGTTTTTTGAACCCAAAGATATCACATGAACATATATGAATTGTATGATATGTCTCTTCTATTTTTCCATCCATCCGTTCGCTTCCACATATCCTTTTCAGGGTTGTGGGGGGTGCTGGAGCTGTCATCTTCTTCTTCTATTTTTCTATGATCATATTTTGATGTTGATTGTGATTGGTTTTATTTGTTTCCTCGGTGGTTGTAGTGTTTTAATATTTAGACTTTTTTCCATTATTGTAATTGTGTATAAAGTTTGATTTGAATGAAATTTACACTCAAATGCTTTCAGTGTTGCTGTGTTAAGTGTTTGCATGTCTAACGTTTGTATGGAAGACTGGTGGGGGAGGCTGTCACATCTTGCAGGAGGTCTCCTCTCTCCAGGAACTCACTCTGCAGGTGGGGGAGATACAGGAGAGGTGGAGGAAGAACTCAGCCTGGGTGTCTATGTCTTGTGTAGTCTGGAGGATAAGTGGATGACAGGGTGGGTGCAGTTTTCTCTGTGGTGGTGTCGGGTGGGTCGTCCTGGGCTCTGTGGGGCCGGGCGGCGCTGCTGAACTGGGCCCCAGTCCGTATGGGCCTGGGCCCCCTTGCCCCTCCCTTCCTTCCCTCCCCATCTCCAGCTGCCTCCCTCTTCCCGCTCCACCACAATCACCCACACATGCAGGGCCTTGGGGTAAAGGTGTGTCACCAGGGTGCAGGGGAGGCATCCCCTCCTCTTTCCCCTTCTGGCTGCCTGTGCCTCAATTTTATCCCACAACTTAGACATTCACATTACTCACACTTTCATAACACATACATATAGGACCTTGGGGGTGGGCACGCTACACGGCATCCAGAAGACCATCAGGGTGTACGACCTCACCCCTGGCGCCGTTGCCCACCTCTCAATTTTAAATCCACGTAGACATTGAGGGCTATCAGGAGGGGCTCTGCGCTGACCTGCTGCTGAGTAATTGCATATGAGAGCATGAGGGTGGGAATGGATGTTTGTATCTGTGTGTGCCTGTTTGTCTGTGTCCATATGTCAGGTCGGGTATCAGAAGCCACCTATCTGGGGACATCTCAGGCCCTCCAAGGTATGGAGGCCTATCTCCCCCCACCACTCCCCCTGCCAGTGGCAGACAACCTCAGACATCGGTGCATTGGTGGTTCTTTGTGTCCGAGGATGGGCGTCCAGGTACACACCAGCTCACTCCTGGTGGCTGCTTGTCGGGGCCTGGAGCCTGGGGCTCGCTCGGGCCACTTCGGGGGTGGGATGCCCTCGGCCTGGGGTTCGGTCACTTTGGCACAGCTGGCTGCCAGCGGAGCTCACGGGCACGTCACTGCAACCCCCCCTGGCTTCTGCTCCGCGGCTGACCCCTCATCTGGGACTCTCCTCAGCTCTTTCCGGGATAGTGGCGCGGCTCTTCCTTGGTCTCTTGTGCTCTGAGGACCTCTAGATGTCTAGAGCCTGGATCTCCTCCATACCTGTTTCATGCTCTGGTGGACGGGGCTGTGCCCCCCCACACCCTCTAGCAGGAACCTTTTAAATACAAGCTCGCTCATGCTCACATGGGTGCTCACACACACAAACTACACCCTTTTTGGCTGCTACCTCAAAGCACACTGTGCACTGTCGATCTTTCGTGCTGCACAATAATATTCAATATTTAGTATTTACAGTTATATTCACATAGATCATCGCGATGATGTTGTTTATTGTATTGCTCTCTTTTTTTTTTTGCTTGTTTTCTCTTTTTTCTTTCTCAACAGGTGATCCAGGTGATTGATATGTGGATTTTTTGTCTGTTTGTTTTGTTTGTTTTTGTTTTTTGCCCTTTATCACCGTCCCTCTTCCCCGCTGTTTTTCTTTCCCTCTTTCTTTTCCCCAGTGATGTCTGTCCCATGTTTAGCAAGTGAAAATAAAATAAATATTATAATCTTATTTAGCTTCTCTTGAGCTGTAACATACAAGTCTTTAATAGCACTTTGAATGGCCAGTAGTTTTCTGGGTGGTCATCAAACTGCAAATGTCCAGTACGTTACATTTCCCTTATTGTCAGGTACCTTGTAATATCCTGGACCCCCTGTGTCTCTGTTGTTTTTTGAAGAGTGTTGTACAGATAAGGTTTGGGGGAACCCAGTCTCTCTATCTGTTGTGTTTGGAGTTCCACTTTAACATTAGCCTTTTGAGCACTGTGTGAGCCCTGATTGTGTATATCTGCATTCATGGCCATTTCGCATTGTTCACATGCAGTTTTGTGACAGGCTAGTGGATCTACTTTTAATTTGAATCCTTCAAGGCAAATGTCTGAGTTTTTTTGGACATACTTTGCTGTGCGTTGTTTTGGACTGGCGGGTGGTCCCACCAATGGATAGGGCAGTTCAGTTCACTATCTGAGGGTCCCTCCTCTTCTTCATAAACTGAGACCTCTGCTTCTGCAACTGCAACAGCCTTTTGACAACTCAAAACATGTAAAATAGCCTCAAGTTCAGTTTTTGGTTTCATTATAGCTGCTTCTCTTTCTGAATACGCCAGCTGTGCGCGTGCAATCTCTGCTTTTGCTGCAGAACTTGTGGATGAACGCTTGGATGTATGCGAGCGTTTAGACTCAGCCTGTGTGTCTGCGTTGCTTGCATTATCCTTGTTCTCCATATTCTCTGCGTTGTGCACTTGTTCTGTTTCTCTTTGGTCTGGTGTTTCTTCCTCTTCTGGAAGATCCAGTTGATATTGCTTTCGTGACCATAGACTCATAACTGATGCGCTGAAAATAGCTCCTCGTGGTTGTGCCCACTGCGCTAATGTCTTTTTACTTTGCTGTCCTCGCCCTGAGTCTCTTAGTGTCACCAAATAACGATGCTCCAATAACTTATTTTCCTTTTTGCGCTGATTTATTGAAGAATGGCCTCTGACCATTGCCTTCTCTTTGACCATTGTAAAACTGAAAGTACAAAATACTGTATTAGCTAACTAACATTGTAAACTAACTTGTTACACTCTTACTGCAAGCTAACAAGATAAAACTTTCAAATGTACAAATTATTCCCAAAGTAGTCAAACCCATATTACAAAGCAGCCACTAGAGGGAGCTCTTGGGCCGTTTATAACCATAATATCCAGTTTACCTTATAAAAGGCAGAACAGTAACTATAGTGTTTGCAATAAATGGAGACATTTAAAAACAGAAAGCTATCATCTATTGTGATTCAAGTGTATAAACTAAACCACATAAAATGGCTTAAACTGAATATGGTCACGTTTTATTTTTTGTGTGGCCATTACTGCATTTTAATGGTGTTATAGATACTGTCAAGGCTAAGCCTACATTTAAAGCCACTGAGCTGTTTGTTGGCAGGTTAATGCTTGGTCACTGGTATGAATTAACTTATTAAACTTAGTTCAATAACTGAAACCATATCTTGTCCTTTAGATTCTTTATTCCAACACAATTTAACATAACAGCGCAACGGTCACAAACTGTTTGCTCCTTCCGAACAACAACACACCTGCTGCTAATTACGTACAAAAGAAGAAAGAAAAAAATTTTCTAAACAGTTTAACTGCTATGTACAGATAAAGGTTTCATAGCTTTAAAACATTTGCTATCCAGCAAATATCAGTCAAACTCAACACCAAAGGTAACATAACAATCATTCCAATTGTTTGAACCGGTGATTCAAATCAACTGGCGTTGGTCAAACAGATGTGTGGTAGACTTACTTTGAAGGAGCTGCTACCGACAAACCAGCAAATAAACACAGAATATTTCATCTGTGACATTTGTGAGGTTTCCTCAAACACACTCCGTCAGCCTTGTTGCTGTTGAACGACAAACTATTTAAAAATGTCGCGGGTTTACCTGGTCCTATTCTCATTCACGGGGCGATCGCCAAAACAAAAGCAAACAATTAACACCACGCCGATGCTGTTCACAGGACAGCAAGAGTAACGATCAGGAGCATCTTGTCTTCGTTATCGTTCCCCTCGTATGTGTTATTACTGCGATTTCAGCGTTTTCGCTTCACAACTAAAGTGTGCAGTTTACTTTGAGTGCACTCAAATGGAGTCAAGTCAATTAGCGCCACCTGTGGTCAAGTGCCATAGCCTACAGCCAGATTAACTTGTGACACACATCTGAGCCACGTTTGAATTCCTGTTTCATGCACATTACATTTGTAACTTTTAATATTTTCTGTTTTAGTGTCTTGCAAATAAACCTTTAAACTGATTGAAATGATGTTATGTATTTATTTTTGGCCTATATATCTACGGTGGCCCTGAGAGGCCAAATGGACTGCAACTTAAGAAAACACCAGCAATAAAAAAATGCTGCAAAAGCACAAAAAACACAATTGAAATAGGAAAACCGACAGCGGAAATAGGAAAAAAGAAAATGCAAATTCAAAAATCAAAAACACAAATAGGAAAAAACAAAACGGAAGTGTTTCTCGGGAGACAATAGTAATTAGTAATAAACAGAGCCAGTGTGACTAAGTGGAGCTTGTTAGAGTGAGTGGATTGAAGAAAGTGAGGGACTCAGATGTGTCAGTTGGTTTGTCTTTGTTTTTGAGTGTGGAGGAGAGTTAGATTGGGTAGGTTTTAAAGCTAAGTTAAGAATATTCCGAATTTCAATTAAATTTTATTTATATAGCACCAAATCACAACAACAGTCGCCTCAAGGCGCTTTATATTGTACAGTTTAATTTCCAAAACTTGCATCTGATCTTCAGTTTGCAGCTGGACTATCACATAGCAGCTGGAGCAGTCTCACATGGAGGCCAGTCCACTGCTGCCACCTGTGGCCAAGTGCCATAGCCTACTACTAGATGAACTTGTGACACACATCTGCAGTAGAGGCTGAGTGGCTGCTCTTACACCTGGACCATCCAAATCGACCCACAAACACGTTGAAAGATGCAATGCCATCAATGTGGATTGTCCAGACTGAGAGACCTCTTCCCTCTGACCCCTCCCCAAACCCTCAAACCCTCCTACCCACCTCGACATACAAACTCTGTGTGGCTTCACGTGTTCTGTTGATGTTTACATGATCGAAATAACTTGAACACAAACACAAACAAACAAAGAGGAAGACCGCACCGGAAGGAAAAAACTACAAGTCCCAGCATCCTCTGTGTTTAGGGAGCAGCAGTGAAAGTAAAAGTATTGAGCCTCCGTTCAGAGCAGCAGGAGGAGGAAGGTGGAGCTGAGGCAGGTGAGTGTTAACATGAATATGTTTCTTCTTATGACATAAAATAATTCCACGCTGTTCGTGTCTGTGGGTGAAATGTGAGGCCGGGCGGCTCCTCTGAGCGCTGGTTTCCTGTAAGAAGAGAGGAAGTGAGTTTAGCTGAGCCTCCGTTTAGTGTGAGAGAGCAGGAGGAGAGTGAGAGCTGTGCTGAGGCAGGGTGAGTGTTAACACCGCTCTGACATTACTGTGTCTCTGTGGCGGGAACAACAGGCTCCGTGCGGATTCACAGAAAGACCCGCCTTCATCACGGGACTTTAAAAACTACAATGGCGACAGAAACTCCGTGAGTGGAGTTCAGGGTGACGTTATGAAACTGTGACGTTTGAGCCACTTCCTGTTCTCAGTCCCAGCGTCCTGATCACCGAGGTTTCTGTTGCTCTGATATCTGATATTGATTATATTGGTAAACAGGCTGTAGCATAAACATCAGGTCTGTTCTGAAAACTGGTTTTATTTTTTCAAAGTAAGGGAATATCTGTGGTCTGATACCGCGGGCTCATGGGCTAAGGACTTGGATTGACAAGTCAAGCGCAGATGATTGTGTTGTTTCTTATAAAGGCTTGTGTGTGTGTGCCTTCCTGTGTGTGTCCTTGTGTCAGTGGAACTGAATCAGTGTGTTAGAGAAAGTGCTCCTCTGCTGTGCCGTATTAAACCTGATTCTTTGATCCCCATGATAGAACAGAGAAAACCCGACTCATAGTGGTCAAAACATTTATAATTCTTTATTCAATCATCTTCCGGAAGAGAGAGAGCCCTGCATAGCTCAACGGCAGTTGCAGGATCTCTAACATTAGAATCATAAAATGTGTCTCATATAGGTGTTATTTTGGTACTTTACACATCACACAGTTTTGATACAAACACTCCTTATATGTTACTATTTCCTCTTTTTTGTCTGGCTTCCTGTATTTATTAATATGCTTGTATATTTCTACACTAACTTCCTGTTTTTCAGTCTGGCTGAGCACTTAGTTTGTGAGTCAAAAGTGGCCTTGCTTTACAAACCTTCATTATTAAAGTACATAAAACAATATGATCAGAAAATAAGCACTAACAATATATTAATTACATGACAATTCTCCCCCTTTTTGTATTTCCTAAGAAACATGACATAATTCCTAATTTATCCCATTAAGTTTACTTGCATGTTAAAAGGCTAAAATATAACAAAAGAGATTATGCTAAACAAAATGAAACCTTTCAATTGCCCAACCCTATCTGTCCCCTCAACGGGTTGTATGTTTTCAATGTTTACTTATTATTCCGTCATAATTACGTCTATCCACAACAAATAAATCAAGCTCTAAGACAGCACCTGTGAAATGGGAAATGTCCTAAATCTACTTCCTACACCCCCTTTTTTACCCAGAATCCCAATTTAAACCACACTTCTGAATTTCTTTTCAAATCTGGACTACTGCACTTAGTCACAGACCTGACCACTTTATTTAATTATCCTGTCTGTTACCAAGCCTTTCTTCTCACACAGACACAGTGTCTCTTTCAGTGCAAGCTTCACTCATCCAGTCAGACAGGAAACCCAAGTTCTTCTTTTTCTTTTCCTGTCCCCAGTCATTCAACTCATTTGCATACTGAGTCATATCTCAAGAAGTTGCCGTGACAAGAGAAATGCATATTTAACCATCACCACATTATTGAATTGTTTTTATTTTCTTTCTACAGTCATCACTTGTTTTGATCAATCTGTACAGGAGCACTCCTAATTCACTATTCTAAAAACTACTTTAAGCTTTAATCACTTTTTCCTTCGTGGAACTTCCCTGAGTTATTCCTCAAATTCAGGGTTTAAGTGTGTTAAATTCACACTATTTTAACACTGATGAAAGATAACAACCTGATTTTCATTGCATGTGTGTTATTGTTTCTTAATATATGCACACTTGTGATACGTCATATCACTCACAGACCAAATACTGTTCCAATTCAAAGTACGCTATGTACGTTAAAAAGAGTCTCTGTGCGTCGAGTTCAGCTTTTCTTGGACTGTTGGTTTCAGTGTTTAGTCTCATTCACACACTCCCTCAGACTCTTCACACACACTGATTTGCTGACATAAACACACTCCTGTGTGCTTTCTTGGCTTCACACACACACTGAGGACCATCTACAGACTGTGAGCTCCGTCTTCTTTGTCTTTGGAGCCGAACTCTGACAAAGTTAGGAACAAAACTTTCTCCAGCGTGTGAACTTTCCTCCTAGACTCAGTCTGAGCAGTCAGACCACATATTTCTAAAGCAGCACATGAAGGTGTGGCTCACACACACACAGGTGAAGGAAACAGCTGCAGTATTAAAAACTGCTTCACTGTCTACAAATATATGAACTGAATGTTTCTTTCAGGCTGTAAAAACCTTATTTATCCTCCATTACAGTCCTGCATTCAGAGGATTACTTCTGTTATATTAGTACATGTATTTTATTCTGATGAACACATGAAACTCTGAGCTGGATTGAATCCATTGAATCAGAGTCCAGGACTCAGACTAAACACACTGAATGTGTCCTGAGCTCGGCCGCTGTTCCACAGTAACTGCTGTCAGAGTCACTGTTACTGAGTTAGCTTAGCTAGCAGAGCAGCTAGCAGTTAGAGTATGAACTCTGTAAGCAGTCAGCTCGGTCCTGGACATTGTTACTGACATAAAGCTGCTCTCTGCAGCCATGTTTGACCTGCTGCTTTGTAGGACTACAGTAATGGAGGATTTGGAGGCTGAACTCGGCTCTGTGACACTTTTTGTAGTGAACTGGTGAAAGCTGCGTCTCAGATGGATGTTAGTCCAACACATCAGACACGACCTCTGCTGCTCTCAGTTGATGTGCACATGAATGATTTGTGTTTCCTCTGCAGGTGAAGGTAGAAAGTGTGTGTGAGCTGATGTGAATTGAGCAGCATGGATCAGTGTGAGGACAGAGAGGAGGGAGTCCCTCCCTCTAAAAGCACTCTGTGTGGGGAACATGAGAGCCAGACCAAAGCTCAGAGGTGAGATGACCATCTCTAACTGTCCATGACTCTTCTCCATGTCACAGCTCAGCACTCACATCACTGCTCTATCATTATTCACACTCATACCTCTGTGTGTGTTGTTTTAAAGCCCAGAGCTGTGGGGCGTACCAGGCTCAGCTGGACATAACCCTAAAACTAATCCAGAACCTGGACCTGAACCCAGCTGTGTTTCCTTAAAGAGCAACGACTCGAAGGGTATCGGTATAAACTTTAACAAAAGAGTGTTATGTGACAAAGAGTAAGTACATTATTTTTATGAGATTGTTCATCATGTCTTTAATTTAATATTTCCAGTTTTTCCTTCCTATCTCATGAAGCTGTTACATTTATTGTTTTTCTCTTAGGATCAATAAGAGGCCAGAATCTCCTGGACCTGAACCCAGCTGTGTTTCCTTAAAGAGCAACATGTCGAAGGGTTTTGATATGAACTTTAAAGGATGTTCTTCTGCTGCTGAGAGGTAATGTGTGTCTAGATGTTGTTCCTGACTCTGTATTTATGAATAAATCCTCATGTTTAATATCAGCTCAGCTCTTTTTCACACACATTTCTATGTTGGTATGTGAAGCGGTGTGTGTTGGAGTGTTTCCACAAACACAGCAGTCAGAGTGGAAAGAGTGGATGTTGTAGGAGGTGTTTGTGTAGTGAAGAGGCTGAGTGTCTGTAGGACTCCAGCTGCTCCAGCAGGTGTCTCCTTTGTGCTTTGCTTCAAACACAGTGTAGGGAGGAGCTTCCACTCAGGTGTTTCAGGTGTTGCTGGATGGAGGAGGACAAATAGTTTTTCCCTTCAGTGACACTTCAGCAGCTCAATGTTCTGGGGAGATGTTTGTCTTTATGAAGGTTTATGGATTATTGTTCTTATTTTGGTTAAACTGAGCAATACATTTTCCATCTAACATTTAAAGTAAATTTCCAGGTGAAAAAAAAGATCTGCAGCTGCAGCCTCTGTGATGTTTCACAGTCTGAAAGTAACAAATTCAACCAGAGTTCAAACAAAGGCTTAATATACGTGTGTATTTGATATAATGCCAACAAGTACAAATAGGTGTTCTTACAGGTCTTAATCACAGAGGTCTGATAAGTCTGGTGACTTTCACAGTCAGCAATTTTGCTGCCTTTTATTTTATTTTGGCCTTTTTAAAGCCCTTCAAATGCTCCCACATTCATACAGAGCTTTTTATAGCAAACTCCTTTACAGTCCTTCTCCTCTCACACACGATCACACGACTGATTTGTCTGCAGCAGCTGTGTTACTGCTAGTATTTTATTATGTGTGTAATCTCCTCATATTGTTCCTATGGTTTAGTTTGACTTCCTTCTGCAAACTCAGCTGCTCTGTTGCTGATACACGTCTCCATGAATATGATTGATCAGATGCTGCCAACACCATGTGTTTCATGTGAACGCTCAGCTGAAACCCTGGGTTGACTTATCGAGTTAATAACAAGCTTCACGTGACTGTGAATGCTAAAGTGAATCCAGAAAAAGGAAAGAGACCCTGCTAATGTTGGACTCACTTCTTAGTGTAGATCCCAGGAGGAAGTTCAACATAGCCAGCCATTCTTTGTGCTAGCTCGACCAAACCTGAGACCACAGTGCAGGATAATGATTATCATCTGTCTCTGTCAAGGACATTTAAAATCCACAAATAACAAAAATAATTATATTTGATCATTAAAATATGTTTTCAATTAAAAAAGCATGAGCACACTGGTGGATTACAGAAACATGAAAACTCGTTAACAGTAAAGTTAATTTAGGCGTAAACAAAGTGTCAAACATACTTAAGTAGAAGGACTGATGTTTGTGTTAAAATACCCTCTTAAAGCTGAAATACTGATTCAACTTCTTTACTCAAGTAAAGGTAAAAGAGTACAGGCTCTGAAATGTACTCACAGTATTAAAGTAAAAACTCCGTCTTTGAAGGAACTTTCTGCTAGCTTTTGTGCAAAGTTACCTGAATTTCTACCTCCAACATTAATATGAGAAAATTATCTGAACTTTTATTCTAATGAATTTAATCAGCTTGAACATTTTGTAGCACAAAAGTATAAAAAACCCAAAGGGAATAAAAAATAGCTCCATTTGCCGTTGCCTGCATTGTAGATGGGCGGCTTTGCCTCAACACCTAAACAGGAAAATGAGTTTAGTCAAGTATTAAAGTGGGATTGAAGAGGTCAGGAAACCAGAGATCAGGTGTTGTGGTGCAGCATGGTCACAAGAATCATTTAGAAATGGGTCAAAATATTTTCTCTTCTAGATTTTTTGCACACAGTCTGATGTGCTGCTGCTCTGAGGTTTACTGCTCTCTGTGTACTTAGAAAACTGTGAGGTACAAGTAGATTTGACAAGTTATAATGGCTGATTTCCATATAACGGTGGAATACAGGGACTTAATCGTTAAGTAAGAAGAAATTTTGAAGCCTAACAATAATAACAATCAACACAAAACTACTGAGTCCACAGACTCGGGACATACATCGGCTCAAACTGTGGTCATAAATATTTTGTACTTGTAAATCAGACTGTGTAGTTGTGAACTGAGTTTTGTAACATTGTAAAACAAAATATCTGAAAAGTTTGTTTTTGCGTTCATTGATTTGTGTGTGTAAAAATGTAAGAAATGTAAGAAACATTAGAACTACTTTTGCTGACACAAAGTTTGGCGACCACTGCAACTTGTCACTTTAAACCAGTCACTGATATAAAGAGAGCACCTTGTTCCAGGGCATCTGAGCATGGAGGGAAAGCTTTATGCAGGAGATGGTAAGAGCTGTTGGGACTAAAGAAACTGAGCAGAAAACTACAGACATCTGGAAACTGAGTTGTTAATTCTCAGTGGGATCACCAGGACTAGCAAAGCTTCACCATGACAGTCATCTGATTGACTGAACCCATCCAAACATCACTTCATGGACCTTTAGCTTGTGTCTGTGTGTGGACAGACATAACATGAGCTAATTATACATTACTCCTCCACAGAGTGGACCAGGAGAGAGCAGAGGTTTCCACTGGTCAGTCTGCACAGCAACATCAAACACACCTGGACTCTGTGGTTATGGTTTGTAGTACTACGTTTACATTTGTTCTTTTCAGTCACCTCTATGCTGCACTTTGTGGACCAGAGGATTGTCAGTGTGTCCAACATAAATCAGAGTTTGGGCTCCATGATTTCAGTCAGATTGGGGTGACTGTAGCTCAGGAGGTGAGCAGGTCAGCTACTAGTCAGAAGGTTTGTGAATCAAACCCTGGCTGGCAAATGTACTGGGTAACGTACTAAACCCAAGCTGCCCTCTGATGCATCCATCAGAGTGTGAAAGAAAGTATTTAAGCATAGAACAATGTGCTTGGTTGAATGAGGCATGTTGTATAAAATGCTTTGTGTGCACAGAGTATCAAAGAGAGCTATATAAGAACCAGTCCATTTACCACTGGGTAATTCATATAGTCTTCTTTTCCAGCTGCTGGAGGAAAACATCACCATGTTTGTGAAGAACGAGCTGAAGAAGATCCAGAAGCTTCTGAGTCCAGATCACCCAGAAACCATAAAAAGCCAGATGGAGGATGATGAGATGTTTGAAGGTGAGGATGAAGATGAAAGAAAGAGCTGCAGAGAAGCATTTCTGAAGATCACACTCCACTTTTTGAGGAGACTTAAGCAGCATGAGATGGCTGACCATCTGCAGAGCAGTAAGAGAATTTCTCTAAAGACTGAATAGCTCAAGAAATGGACCAATAGACATTCATCCTTTCAGGGTACTGAAAGGCTATGATATTTATTGTATAATATTTTTTTCTGAATTTCTTACCTTCAGAAATATTTGCTCCACTCTGTAAACGTGAACTTAAAGCCCAACTGAAGAAGAAGTTCCAGTGTGTGTTTGAGGGCATCGCTAAAGCAGGAAGCCCAACCCTTCTGAATCGGATCTACACAGAGCTCTACATCACAGAGGGAGGGACTGCAGAGGTCAATGATGAACATGAGGTCAGACAGATTGAAACAGCATCCAGGAAACCAGACAGACCAGAAACAACAATCAGACAAGAAGACATCTTTAAAGCCTCACCTGGAAGAGATGAACCAATCAGAACAGTGCTGACAAAGGGAGTGGCTGGCATTGGGAAAACAGTCTTAACACAGAAATACAGCCTGGACTGGGCTGAAGACAAAGCCAACCAGGACATCCAGTTCATATTTCCATTCACTTTCAGAGAGCTGAATGTGCTGAAAGAGGAAAAGTTCAGCTTGGTGGAACTTGTTCATCACTTCTTTAATCAAACTAACGAATCAGGAATCTGCAGGCTTGAAGACTTCCAGGTTGTGTTCATACTTGATGGTCTGGATGAGTGTCGACTTAATTTGGACTTCAACAAAACTAAAATCCTGACTGAAACAAGAAAGTCCACCTCATTGGATGAGCTGCTGACAAACCTCATCAGAGGGAACCTGCTCCCTTCTGCTCGCCTCTGGATAACAACACGACCTGCAGCAGCCAATCAGATCCCTCCTCAGTGTGTCGACATGGTGACGGAGGTCAGAGGGTTCACTGACCCACAGAAGGAGGAGTACTTCAGGAAGAGATTCAGAGATGAGAAGCAGGCCAGCAGGATCATCTCCCACATCAAGAAAGCTCGAAGCGTCCACATCATGTGTCACATTCCAGTCTTCTGCTGGATCACTGCTACAGTTCTGGAGGATGTGCTGAAAACCAGAAAGGGAGGAGAGCTGCCCAAGACCCTGACTGAGATGTACATCCACTTCCTGGTGGTTCAGGCCAAAGTCAAGAGGATCAAATATGATGGAGGAGCTGGAACAGATCCACACTGGAGTCCAGAGAGCAGGAAGATGATTGAGTCACTGGGAAAACTGGCTTTTGATCAGCTGCAGAAAGGAAACCTGATCTTCTATGAATCAGACCTGACAGAGTGTGGCATCGATATCAGAGCAGCCTCAGTGTGCTCAGGAGTGTTCACACAGATCTTTAAAGAGGAGAAACAACTGTACCAGAACAAGGTGTTCTGCTTTGTTCATCTCAGTGTTCAGGAGTTTCTGGCTGCTCTTCATGTCCATCTGACCTTCATCAACTCTGGACTTAATCTGCTGGAAGAACAACAAACAAGCTCTCAGACAGAGAAATATTTTTATCAGAGTGCTGTGAACAAGGCCTTACAGAGCCCCAATGGACACCTGGACTTGTTCCTTCGTTTTCTCTTGGGTCTGAAGACTAATCAAACTTGTTTGCAAGGCCTGATGACACAAACAGGAAGTAGCTCACAGACCAATCAGGAAGCAGTTCAGTACATCAAGGAGATGCTCAGTGAGAATCTGTCTGCAGAGAAAAGCATCAATCTGTTTCACTGTCTGAATGAACTGAATGATCGTTCTCTAGTGGAGGAGATCCAACAGTCCCTGAGATCAGGACGTCTCTCCACAGATAAACTGTCTCCTGCTCAGTGGTCAGCTCTGGTCTTCATCTTACTGTCATCAGAAGAAGATCTGGATGTGTTTGACCTGAAGAAATACTCTGCTTCAGAGGAGGCTCTTCTGAGGCTGCTGCCAGTAGTCAAAGCCTCTAAAAAAGCTCTGTAAGTCATAAAGTTTTTATTATTTAATTGATCGTAATTTTATTTATGATGATTTCTATCTTCTTTTAGTCTGAATAGCTGTAACCTGTCAGAGAGAGCATGTGAAGCTCTGTCCTCCTCCCTTCAACTAGAAGACTGTGAGCTCATAGCTCTAGATCTGAGTAACAACAACCTCCAGGACTCAGGTTTGACAAGACTGTTTTCTGGACTGAAGACTGGAAACTGGAAACTGGAAACACTCAGGTCAGATATTGTTGTTTGTGATTTGACTTGAAATTTTCAACTTAAACACTACATTTATTTTTATACTGACATATCCTTACTTTGAAATCTTTTTCAAAGGTTTTTCTTCTAAAACCATTTAAAACCAGATTTTTAGTCAGTGTAACTACTGTGAATCAGTGAGATTTAACTATCAGCTGCTAACAGTCTACATTTGCTTGTGCAAGAAGTTGAGAAAGTGTCAGAAATGAACAGATAAATAACTACAGGGCAGGATAGATAAACTTGTTGCAGTTTATCTATCCTGCCCTGTCACATGCCATGCCACAGGTAGTTATTTACCTGTGGGGTTTGATAAAGATCTGGTCAAGTTATTCACTTCTCAAAAGGAGGAACTACAGGGAAAAAACTACCAAGAAAAATTAGTTGTGATTGGTTGGTAGATCTGTCATGGAAACACACTGCCATCAACGTCTGTTTTGTTTTTGTCAAAATCACTGTAATATAATCACTGTACCTTTATATACATGTGACTTATATTAATGCTGCTGCCCTCTTGTGGCTAAAGTGTAATTATGTTATTGTTATTAGGGAAAACATTTGAGAGTAACATGCCAAAGGAGTCAGCACTTTGGCTTTAGCTGAAGAAATCCTCATTTTTATGTAATCAGTTATAGTTGCATGTATTCATTATCATAATTTAACCTTTAATATTGATGTCTTAAATTGATTTTGAGTAAACTAGCAATAATTTTATGGTTGTATTAAATAAAGACATCACTAATGAATTAATTATTTCAGTATTTAATTTAAAAATGTACATAATCAATTAAAAATATATATTGATAATGAATTATCCATTTATTTCATTTAAAATGTTTCATTATTTATTTATGTACAATTCTAATTAGTTAATTACATATTTAATCAATTATTGGTTTGTTTTCTATTTTAATTATTTTACTGACACATTTAATGAATTATTTAATGATGTATTTATTTAATTCACGTTGCTACTCCTGGCCCTGCATCGGTGTTCATAAATACATTTTATTTGTCATCTTCACCCATCAAAGTCAGGGGGCGGGGTTAATGCTGATCAAGTCAAAACCATTGCTTTGGTCTGGTGGGCGTTCTTTTTTTTAAAATGTTTATTTATAAGATTTTAAGTTCGAAGTTACATAAAATCACACCAGACAAAGGACATAAGATACAAAAACAATAACATTCAAGCACAGAAAAAAAACAAAAACAAACAAACAAACAAAAAAACCAAACAGGAAAGAAAAGAAAAAATACACCGGTTAGCCAGTACAAATCAAAAGATCAAAAGAAACACCAGTGTCCAAAGAAGATGATCTTCTGTGTGAGGTTAGACAACAACAGAGAGTTCACCAGATGTGGGGGACAAGTCCAGGAAGGAATCAGGGTCCGGCAGAAGTGCAGTTTCACACAAACACAAAGTGTTTGTTAAACGGGTTAAAGTTTATGTTGAATCCCTGTTAATATGATTGAGAAAAGGGCCCCAGATTTCGACAAACTTAAAATGAGTGTCCGCCAGACGATAACGAACCTTTTCAATATACAAACATGCAATCATCTCACGTAGCCAAACCCAGTGGAGGAGATGGTGATTTCCAGGCTCTAAGAATAAGTCTTTTGGCTACAATCATGCCAAACATTAAGGCTTTCTGAAGAGGACGTCTGAGTGCCAATGAGGTTAGGGAGTGGTGGGCGTTCTTTTAGTGGGCTTTTCTCAAAACTATGTAGGCCCACACACCAGGGTTTGGTCATGTGTGGACCCAAACTATACTTAAACTTTACCCTTTTTTGTGTGTCACCAAATACACTTTAATATCTTCTAGACAAGAATGTAGTGGCATAATCTTTAAATATCTGCTTACTTTGTCAAAATGAACCTAATCATCTCAGATGATTTCAGTGATGTCTGCCAGCTCACTTTGCAAGTGGTCGAGCTTGTATACCGCTGACAACGTGGCACACAACTCGCATTACCCCCTGCTGACTATCTCCTCTCGAGTTATTTATTTATGTTAGTTTTAACTGTTCCTGCAAAAAGTAAGCACGTGTTACTGATAAAAGGTCCAATAGAAGCAAAGTCTAAAATGTGAAAACAAACATGAGGGACAAACAGGAGCCTTTTTCAAGGCACAGGTTCAACAAACTGAGTCTAGCCACAAACTAGAGTTGGCAGCTGTGAGTTTTCGGTTCATGAAGGTCTGACCTGAGTTACTTTAAGTTAAGACTATGCTTCTGAAACAAGCATTAAATTAAAACTAACATTAAAAAGATGTTTAAGGAGGAAAGAGAGCATTTTCACCACAGCATGTTCATGCTGTTTGTAGATAGTGAAGACTGCTGTTCAGCCTGCTCCAGAAATTATTAAACTGCCTTAAAAAAATATTATTAAACTGTATTCTAAAATAAAGTCTGATTAAGATCTGATCTTTGTTGGGGGGTTTTCAATAAGCAGTGTTACCTGTGTATATGCATGTTTTAATAAAAGAGATAATGTTGCTGTTTCAGTTAACTGTACAAGACTTGTTAGACATAATGTCTTCTAATGTCCACAAGTCTGTATGATGTGTTTCATAGTTTCTAACAAGCCTTTTAAACTTAAGTTACTGCATTGCTGAAACACCAACATCTGCTTATTGAACAAAGAAAAAAAAAAAACAACAACAACAACCAAAGACCACACATCTGATTTTATTTTATTTTTTGGTTTTATTTTAATAGACTTCCAAAAGTTATACCATATATCAGATTTCCAGTCATTAGAGCAGATAAGTGGCAGAACTATATTACTGAGGTACATGTTTACTTATTTAATTGATGTCTGTCAATAAATCTATTTAATTTAAATGCAAATAGCCTAAATCCTTATTAAAGTAACAGGTAAACCCAGATCGGTCACTTTGAGGGTAAACACAAGCTCCAGCAGCTGTGCGCTGACGAAACTTAACGAACTTTAATTTTCTCAAAAATCGACAGTGCGCCTGATAATCCAGTGAGCCTTATGGTCCGAAAACTACGGTACATTTGCAAATTGTGTGCACAATATTGGAACTAAATTATTTTATATTGACAAACAGCGGCCCGCATTAAACTGTGACTGTCACCAGGTAATGTGGGCGTGTTTCCTGAATAACCAGCAGGTGTTAAACAGATGAGAGGTGAACAGGATGCATGCAGGTAAACTCGAGGGCCCTTCGAGCTGATCGGTGGTGTCGTAAGGAGAATTTCAGCTCATTATTCATGTTACAGAAACACAGAGGTACGAGACCAGGCAGAAGACTTTCTGATTATTTGTTTTTAGTTAAAATAATTCCATTGTTGTCTAGTGATGGTGTGGTAAAGCTCTGTGAATGTGTCCAATTTTTCTGGCCAGTTGCTTCACACAAAGACAGATCACACAAAGCCTCGTTTAACTGCTTATTATGAAGAACTGACATCTGCTGGTCATTTAATGTTCAGCACCACTGCTGTGAGAATACCTTTAGGATACATACCAGTGGATATGTAAGCACATGCACAGCTGCAGGGCTAGAAGGGCCCAAATGAATTAAATAAATAGATTCTTAAATAATTAATTAAATGTGTCAATAAGTGATTAATTAAATATATTTAAAAATCAATAAATTTGTAATTAATTTATTGGAAATTACTTGGTATTATATCAATGATGTATATATATATAGATGTATATATTTAATTTATTAAGTATTTTGAACTTAATTCGTTAATGACATTTAATTAATTATTTAATGATGACTAATTGATTGATTATTGATGATTAATTAACCCTCCACACGATTTAACCTCTATAGAGATGATATTTTATCTAGATCATGTATTTTTCAAAGGTTCAGACCAGAAAGTTTAACATTATTATTTTTCTCTTTATTGTCTCTTCAGATTGAGTGTCTGTAATCTCTCAGAGGGAAGCTGTGAAACTCTGTCTTCACTACTCAGCTCCCAGCCCTCTAGTTTGAGACAGCTTGACCTGAGTAACAATGACCTGAAGGACTGTGGAGTGAAAGTTTTGTCTTCTGGACTGAAGAGTCCATATTGTGAACTGGAAACACTCAGGTCAGCGTTCTCAAAATGTTCAGTAGATGAGGTTTAGATGTTTACATGTCTTTTTTAAATTCATTTTTGGCTGTAATTTCCTGTTTGCATTTAGCTATTTTGCTTTTCTCTAAGAGTATTTGTCACGTCTGCAGGCTGTCAGGCTGCCTGATCACAGAGGAAGGTTGCAAGTCTCTGGTCTCAGCTTTTAGCTCCAGTTCTTCCCATCTGAAAGAGCTGGACCTGAGCTACAATAACCCAGGAGAGGCAGCAGTGAAGATGCTTGAGCAGCTAAGACTGGACACTCTGAGGTTTGTAGATGGCTGTTACAGCCACAAGCAGTGTCTGATAGATGAGGAAACTGGCTCTGTCTGATTACTTAATGCTGGAAACCAGTGTTATTTGAACAATCACACATTTCTGGTCTAACATAAACAGTAGATGTCTGTATGTGATCTAAAAGGACAAAATCTCTGTCAGCAACAACGGTGCAGCCTGTTCAAACTGATCTCTGAAAAGGAACTGACATTTTCACTCTCTTTATTTATTTTAAGTTTTATCTGTGTGCAGAGACCATGACCAGGACATGTTTAGCCTGGCCCAGCATAAACTAGAATTAGGGGGAAGTTGTTTCCCCAGCTTAGAAAAACATATTAGTAAAAGTAAATAGATTACTAGGTCACTCAACTTAACTGGCCGCCTACTAAAATGGGCTATTTTGCACTGCTAGTTTGCTGCTTCTGAGCGTTTACTACTGAAACTTGTTTGTGCTAAAATATCAAATTGATCTTCTGGACTTTGTGATAATAGTTAGTAGAAAACAACAGAAAAATAGAATGCAGTCAAAGTGAATTAACTTTGGTCGATCAACCTTGAAATTCAAAGTCAAATTATAATATAATGAGTGCTGTCAACATTAACGCGTTAAGCTGCATTAACGCTTCAACGCCATGTAACCCCTCATCGGGCTGATCTGCGTTAACTTGTTAATGAGGATTTGCCGCATTAATGCCGTAATTACGGGTTAATGTTGACAGCACTAAATATAAAATCAAAATAAATCAATCATTCAAATCAGTCATTCATTGCTAACAGAAAGCAAAGATTAAGAAACAAAGGGATGGAGCTGGTGGAGGAAACCAGGTCACTGGTTGGGTGTTGGGCCCAGACCAGTGGGTGTTTTTGACTGTAAATCCAATCTAGCAAGGACAACCACTGGTCCTGTTACCCTGCAGCCTGCACTGCAGGATATGTGCTGTGCCACTGAGACCACGTCCACACTAGCCCAGATGGATTTGAAGACGGTGTTTTCGTCTGAAAATGCTCCGCGTCTTTGCTGTCCACACTGCGAAGGGAAAGCACCGTTTTCAAATGTATGCATTTTCGAGAGCGTGTTCAAAACACAGCGTTTTCCTTGAGCGAAAACGCCTCCCTGGGAAAGTCTATGCCAGGGTGCTGGAGAGGAGAGTCCGACCGTTAGTCGAAGCTTGGTTACAGGAGGAACAATGCGGTTTTCATCCTGGTCTTGGAACACTGGACCAGCTCTTTATCCCCTCATGGATACTTGAGGGCGCATGGGAGTTTGCCCAACCAGTCTACATGTGTTTTATGGACTTGGAGAAAGCATTCGACCGTGTCCCTTGGGGAGTCCTGTGAGGGGTGCTCCGGGAGTATGGGGTGTCTGGCCCATTGCTATGGGCCATTCAGTCCTTATACGACCGTTGCAAGAGCTTGGTCCGCATAGCCGGCAATAAGTCGGACTCGTTCCAGGTGGGTGATGGATCCGCCAGGGCTGCCCTTTGTCACCGATTATGTTTATAATTTTTATGGACAGAATTTCTAGGCGTAGCCAAGTGGTTTCACTTAGGTCAGGGGTCGGCTCCGGAGCGGCTCTTTAGTCCTTATAGTTCGGCTCCGGGAAAATAAATTAGAAGTATTCAGCTGAAGTGTATTTTATCTATGTTAGTTCTTTTTTAACTTGTAGTTCTAAATTGGAAGATTATTGTGATATTGAAGTATAAAAATAAAATTATATTCTATTATTTCTTCATCGCTCAAAATATCCGTCACACTCGCGGAAGCCGGTGTACCCGCCGAAACGCCACGCATTTATCGAGACTTTCAACCCCAGGCAGGCCAGTTATAGATCTTCAGATCCACATTATGTCAGCAGCTGTTCTCCACTGTGAACTATGTTAAAAACAAACACCACTCACGCCTCACAGATGACAGCTTACAGTCCTGCGTAAAGATGAGAGTGACTTCATACAGCCCTGATTTGCAGACGCTGTGACCAGAAGTCCCATTGTAAACATATCACAGCAGACCCGACGATGTTTGCATGAACACGCTTTTCAGCATCTCTTTATTGACCGCTTTTCACACACGGTTGCTGTACGCACACAGCCGGCTGTAGCTTTTCAGCTCACAGCCCGACACACATCAACACAACAGCAGAGAGAGCACAGACGTTAAGGTGGCGAGGCGTGATTGCGGGTGCCGCTCAGGTGCGTCCGCCTCCCCTGCAGCGCCGCTGCAGACCACGCCCCGCCACACACATTAACCAGGTAAAATACATATTTAGGCAGAATTTTGCAAATATCTATTTTTCATCTTTTAGCAGCATAGAGCTTTTTTTCAAATTACTTTTTAAAATTCAGGTCAAGGCTCCAAAAGCCCAAAGGCGATATGAGGGTGGCTGCTCACAACAGTTTTTGTTTGCTGGATCATTTTAGTTCAGCTTTCCTTTTGTTATATTTCTTTAAGAGTTTAAAATGTGTTACTTACATAAATAAATTGTAATTTTCTCTGTAGCACTTCATGGATTTAAGCAACACACCTTAGTTGTTCACACAAAGCATAAAGGTAAAACACAATATATGCAGTGTTATATTAATTTTAGATGTCAAAAAGCATTTGCGGCTCCCAGTGTTTTCTTTTGCATGGAAACCGGGTCCAAATGGTTGCTGACCCCTGACTTAGGTGGTCTCAGGATCTCATCTCTGCTTTTTGTGGATGATGTGGTTCTGTTGGCTTCATCAGGTGAAGGCTTCCAGCTCGCCTTGGAACGATTCGCAGCCGAGTGTGAAGCGCTGGGAATGAGAATCAGCACCTCCAAATCTGAGGCCATGGTCCTCACCCGGAAAAGGGTGGAGTGCCCACTCCGGGTCAGGGTCGGCTTCCTGCCCCAACTGGAGGAGTTTAAGTATCTCGGGGTCTTGTTCATGAGCGATGGGAGAAGGGAGCAGGAGATCGACAGACGGATTGGTGCAGCGGCTGCAGCGATGAGGACGCTGCACCGGTCCGTCGTGGTGAAGAGAGAGCTGAGTGTAAAAGCGAAGCTCTCAATTTACCGGTCGATCTACGCCCCGACCCTCAGCTATGGCCACGAGCTGTGGGTAGTGACCGAAAGAACGAGATCGTGAATACAAGTGGTGGAAATGGGCTTCCTCTCAAAGGTGGCTGGCCTCTCCCTTAGAGATAGGGTGAGAAGTTTGGCCAGCTGAGGTGGTTCAGGCATCTGACAAGGATGCCTCCTGGGCGCCTCCTGGGTGAGGTGTTCCGGGCATGTCCCACCGGGAGGAGGCCCCGGGGCAGACCCAGGACGCGCTGGAGAGATTATATCTCTCGGCTGGCCTGGGAACGCCTTGGGGTTCCCCCGGATAAGCTGGAGTAGGTGGCTGGGGAGAGGGAGGTCTGTGCTTCTCTGTTTGGGCTGCTGCCCCCGCGACCCAGCCCCGGATAAGCGGAAGAAAATGGATGGATGGATGGAAAACACCGTCTCAGTGTGGACGGGAGGCCAAAACGGAGAGAAAACGAGGCGTTTTCAAACTAAAACGTGTTAGTGTGGACATAGCCGGAGAGCTCCAGAAAGAGTCTTCATGGTGGCCCTGCAGCCAACCAGCACTTCAGTCAAATGCTGTCAAAAGTGGTCCCAGAGACACTGTTAGCTGTAACCATCAATGACCAAGAATTGTGTCATTTAATTCAGGGTTTCCCTGTTTTATTGTTTGATATCATTTCTGAATAAATAAATCAAGATGACGAGCCTTTAAATGCACTTATGTTAGTATAAATATACAAAAACAAAGATAATTTTCCTGTTAGGAGAATAAGAAATAAATATATTCATCACATGCATCAAATCACAACCTCCTCCTGCAAGAGTGCAGCACTGTGATTGGTTGATGCTGTTTCCATCATTTATGTTTGTTTACCTTCAACAAATTTGCTCTACAGAGCATTTATTAATTAGAAGGATTATTAATAAACGTCTTTCTCTCTGCTTTTGGTGGAGTGAAACAATAACTCCTGTCTCCAGAGGTCCACAGGTCCACTGGCACCTGGTCCTAACTTCACCCATGTCTGCACCCTCAGACATCCCACTGTGGAGGCATCCTCGCCTGGACCAGTGGCTGCCCTTGTGAGACAGACTTTATGGTCACAAACAGCCCTAATCTGAGAATGAAGGCTCCTTTACATAGAAAGCAGTATGTGGTGTGATGACCGCTGCATTAGCTCAAAATATGTGATGCACTGGCTGCTGCACTCTACCTGTACTGAATCAGTTTTTGTAGCCAGTCCCAGTCTTTACATTTAATATGCAGCCACTCCCTGACAGCATGAATGTCACAGTGTGTTGAACCTTGACTGTGGCACATGTCAATGCTCCCTGGACATCGTGCTTAATAAAGGAGATTAAATGTGATGTGATTATGAGTTTTGCTCTTTTGAAGTTGAAACATTTATGTGTCAAAATGTTGGACTGTTCCTTTATCAGTGTGTAACAGTGTGTGTATGAGAGCCATGTAATGTCCATGTGTGCATGCTGACTGTGCTGCTCTGACCCCCCTCCTCCTTTCAGGGTGGAGCCTGCTGGAGTCCGATGGTTGAGACCAGGTCTGAGGAAGTGTAAGTGTGTTTTTAATGGGATTCATGAAAACAAAGCAGCACACATTCAACCATCTTCATCATGTCAGGAGTCATCATCAAAGTGTCAATCAATGAACAGATGATGGATCAATAACTGCAGCTGGATTGTGTTTGTTCTCTCCATCAGATTCCTGTCAACTCACAATCGACACAAACACAGTGAACAAATGGCTCCAACTGTCTGACAACAACAGGAAGGTGACATGTATATATAACCCTTTTCAATCATATCCTGATCATCCAGACAGATTTGATGTTCGTCCTCAGCTGCTGTGTAGAGATGGTCTGACTGGTCGCTGTTACTGGGAGGTTGAGTGGACGAGGAGGGCTTTTATATCAGTGAGTTACAGAGGAATCAAAAGGAAAGGATGGAGTAATGAGTCTGAGTTTGGTGGAAATGATCAGTCCTGGAGTCTTTTCTGCTCTGATCATTATCGTGATCGTGGTTCCTCTGTGTGTCACAATAACACAGAAACACGCATCTCCTCCTCCTCCTCCTCCTCCTCCTCCTCCTCTGTCTCTCACAGAGTAGCAGTGTATGTGGACTGTCCTGCTGGCACTCTGTCCTTCTACAGAGTCTCCTCTGACTCTCTGATCCACCTCCACACCTTCAACACCACATTCACTGAACCTCTTTATCCTGGGTTTGGGTTATGGGATCCATCGGATCCTCTCTCCTTAAGAAGAATTTTAATTGGCCCTGGGTCAGTGACTCTGTGTAGTTAGTCTTACCTGTTAGAGAAACAGTTCAGTCTGTACATGTCTGTGTCTTTCACTCTGAAACACATGATGAGATTCATGGATTCAGTCAGTTGATGTTTTAAACTAAATGATTCACAAATTATTCTTCAACACAAGTTTGGTGAGCAGCAGGGCTCATCCTGATTTTTGTTTTTGTGCATTATAATGATGAAATAACTTTGTCATGTCTGTGGTGGCCTTTGGAGAATTAAACCATCCTGTAGAAACTAGATATAAATGTCATATTTTCCAACATTGATATTTTTCTGTGTTTCAGACGACAAGGAAAAGATAAAGAACAGTCTGTAAATCATAAGTTATCAATTCAAATGATTATTAAAGCCACAAGAGAAGCTTCCTGTTATTTGTACCACTCACCTGGTCATGTGATCCAGCTGTGCAGCCAATCATAACTGACATCACTTTCTACTTTGATGTTTCCATGGTGAATGGACTGATTCTTGTTTAACACGTTCATACTCTGATGGATGCATCGGAGAGGGTTAGTGTCTTGCTCAAGGATACTTTGTGTGTCAGCTGGAGCAGTCAGGGATTGGACCACCAACCTTCTGATCATTAGATGCCTTGCTCTATCTCCTGAGCTACAGCCATCATCAAAGCTCTTTCTTAAATCCTCTCTGAGAGGAGCTCAAACACGAGGAAGAGACGAAATTGAGGGAAGAGAGTGGACTCATTAGTAAAATGAAAAACAGCCAGCGTTGATGTTTAAGACAAGTGAGGTAACAGAAATACTATATATGGCAGCGGTCACCATGGCAACATCAGTGTCGGTTGCTACGTGTTGTATTGATCCTGATCTGTGAGCCTCATATCAGGATATGCTGTTGTTTGCTTGATCATTCCTCAGCTCGTCTGTGTGAAGCTGAGTGTAAAGAGGCTCCTGCTGTTAGAGAAACACTCTGATGATATATGATGTATGATATGTCTCTTCTATTTTTCTATGATCATATTTTGATTTTGATTGTGATTGGTTTCATTTGTTTCTTCAGTGGCTGTAGTGTTTTAATGTTTAGATTGTCTTTTTTTCCACTATTGTAATTGTGTATAAAGTTTGATTTGAATGAAAGTTACACTCAAATGCTTTCAGTGTTGCTGTGTTGAGTGTTTGCATGTTTAATGTTTGTATGGAAGACACAGAAAGACATGTGACTAAAGAAATCTGTGCTAGAGTGACTTAAAAAAATAAATAAATAGTAGAAAACAAAACAGATGTTGAATTCTTTAGAGAATTTTCTAAAAATCTTTTTCTTTCTAAACAGAATCCAGAATATTGATCTTTGACATGGAAGCTGTTTCTACAGGATCCTGATGGACACTCAAAGGTTTAGAAAATGTTCTCTTTAGTTGTTTGCAGCAGAAAATCAACCGATGTGAACCAAAACAACAGAAATGCACAAGTGTGTGAGACTACAAATGATAGAATCAGAACTGCTGATTTCATTACTCTGAACTTTTAAAGGCAGGTTTTGTGTCTGAGAGCAGGGACACTTGCTGTGTTCAGTGACTGTAAGTTCAGGCTACCCTTGATTTAGTTGCTAGATGTTTTTAAACTGTGTTTATTTTATAAGGCTCATTAAAAGCCATCTGAACTAGAGATAGACCGATCCGATGTTGCGTATCGGTATCAGTCTGATACTGACCTAAATTACTGGATCGTATATAAGTAATAAATAAAAAAAGATGTAATCCGATCTACTAAATATCACAAAAGCACCTCAGAAAACTTGCGACATGGCGTAACCCAACACATGACCTTAGCACATAGGAGCAGTATGTGTCACGTGATAGAGCGGCTGTGGCGTGCGAGACCTGTCGGCGGTCTGGTGGAGCATTTGGAGCCTCGCGACATGCTTCCAGACCGGCCGACGTGGTTTCTTACGGACTCATCTCAGACCCAAGACTTTGAAGGCTCGCCGGCTGTAAATCGTCTGTAATGAGACGCTTTACATGTCTGAGCTGAAGTTTGTTATCAGTGTTTAAAAAGGCTGCATCTGTGATGGTTGGCATTAGATCAGTGCCTATGGAAGTGGCACCTTGCACATTTGGAAAGGAACCAAGACTGAATTATATACACAGGTTTTAGAGCAGCATGTGCTCCCATGGAGATGATGTCTTTTACATGTTTAAGGAGGATGTTGCTAAGCTGCACACTACAGCATTATGAATAAAGTATGGGTTCATGAGATTTGCAAACCATTTAATTCAATTTTATTTACATTTCACACAGTGTGTCAACATTTTGTCATAAAATAATATTAACAACAAGAAACAACAATAATAATAATAATAATTTCATTGCTCTATTAAATGTGCTGAAAATATGAAGTCAGCCTGCGCGTGCTGTGCATGTCAGTGACGTAATCGCGTGAGAAAGGCGGTTTCCTGTCCTTTTTGGCCCTCGCTGCTCGCCGTATTTCCGCGCGGGTCTGCTGGATGAAGGAGGTAAAGTTTTTTGAACAGCATGTATAACTTTAACTGAGCTTCGTTAGTCTTTCTCAGCCTGCTGCAGTTACAGTTACAGCCGCGTATCTATTACAGTGAACCTGCCGTCAGCTGTATCACGTTAGCATTAGCTTGTGTTGATGCTAAACTGCTATTAGCAGGTCCTGTTCAGCGCTAAGTTGTGTCCGGACGACTTTAAAGTTTAGTTTCCTCCGATCACCAGATATTTGTGGATGGCCTCGTGTGTACGGAAGCTTTGTGGTGAAGCGCTTTGGCCTGTGGGAAATGTAGGAAACATCAGAACGAGCTGCGCACCGCAGTAAACCGCTTTAACAAATCAACCTTATTTTCACTCACTTCATTAATAAAAGTCTAGTCACTTGGAAAACTGCAGTTTTCACACATCTCGCCGTTAATGTCACCCAGCTAACGGTGTAGTTTCAAGAAACA
Organism: Neolamprologus brichardi; assembly: GCF_056152115.1. Classification (NCBI taxonomy): domain Eukaryota; kingdom Metazoa; phylum Chordata; class Actinopteri; order Cichliformes; family Cichlidae; genus Neolamprologus; species Neolamprologus brichardi. Next base: position 53,126,773 of record NC_142106.1, on the reverse strand, counting down.
ATGCAGTGTTCCTGCCACGAACATCACGACGGAAGCCCTGCAGGGTAGATCTGCGCAGCGGCTCTGACGGAAACGCCACAGATAGTAGCTCATTCTCCTTCTTCCGGTTTCTCCTCTTAGTGTCTCCATAGCAACTCATCTGCCTCCTCTCACCTGGTCCCGAGGATCCAGGTCTGTCACCTGGTCTCAGGTTCACCCTGAGCTGGCCCTCCTCGTCCATTCCAGTCACTCTCAAAGACAAACTGAACATTTTCCACTACGACACATCCAGCTGGGTTTTAGTTTTAATTTGAAGTCATTGTCACCATCTCCAAAACAGACACCAGAGCAGGTCTAACTCCTGTTGCATCCTTCACTCAGTGACCCTTAACAGCTGTATTCACCCACTCATCATGTAACACCACAGTTCCTCTCCTGGTTTCTCTGACGTGTCCAGTTTCTTGTGGGACACTTCATAAACATGCTGCTCTGTCTTGGGTGGTCGGCTTTGCCATTTCCAGATTGAGCATTGTTATATATCTGGGGGATTATTCTTGATTAATTATTTGAGCTGTCACGTACTATGTGGCTGTATCAGTGTGAGTGCAGCTCATCATGGTGTGTCGCACTAATTTAACAACAGTAGATGTATTTAGCCTGATGTCCTCTTTAGAGACCAACAGAGCAAACGCTGCTGATTTTATTTTTGTATTTTATAGTTTGAAAGTGACACTTGGGACACAATGAGTGTGCGTCCCAATGTATTGTGCTCCTTCAGACACAGATCCACACAGCATGTGTATATAAACCATGGAAGAAGCAGGAGCTGTCATTGTGACACACTGCTTAGCTTCACAGTGTGTGTGACACAGGTGGGTCACTTGGATTGGCAGAGGTGAGGCCTGGTAAAAAGCTACAGCTGTAAACTGTAACAGTGCTCATATAGGGGGCTGTTGGGGTTGTCTCACTTTTGGATGCAGCCTCCAGAGGCCGTTAGGGGAATTGCAGTTTTTGGCACTTCTGCACAGGTTTCAGTTTTCAGCCCTGGAGGTGCCGCCTGATATGAGGTGACACTTTTGTCTTTGTCCTCTCACCGTCTGTGAGAGATGAGTATCCACCATGTTAGTCCCTCCCTCTCCACCAGTCGGTCAGACGTCTGCTCGTCCTCCAGTCTGGTTCGGCTAAAAGGGAGATTTTCCTTCCCGCTGTGGCCAAGGCCTTGCTCATTGGGGTTGACCGGTTGGTGGGATTTTCTCTGTACTTCGTGGTCTGTGCCTTCAAGTGACTGTTGTTGTGATTTGGTTGATCACAGAGACCTAAAAGACCTGGTGATCTCTAATTTCCTGCTTCTAAATCCAGACAGAGGCTGTTGTGCTCGGCCCTAAAACTCTTAGAAACAGCATCATCGTGGCTCCAGTGAAGCTGTGAGGAGTCTTTGAGCAGAATATATCATTCAGTGTGCACAAACAACCATGTAGGTCTGTGAACTAAGCTGAGAGTGACTCTAGCTGCACGATTGTGAGTCAGTGTTATCAGACAAGTGCCATGAAAAGCCTCAAAGCCTCCAGTTAACCTGAAACGCTGCAGCACGAGTACCAACAGGAAGTAGAAAGAGAGCATGTTTGTCACATATTAGCTCCTCTTCACTGACTCCCTGTTAAATCCAAGATTTAAAATCCTCCTTGACAGACGAGGTCTCGAATAATCAGCCTCTGTCGTCTCTTTAAAAGCTTGTAGTACAAAGTTATACTGATAGAGCACTCCCTCCTCAGACTGCAGCCTTATTTGTTGTTGCTAGGTAGAATAGGAGGCAGTGCCTTCAGCAGTGCCTTCAGCTGTCTCTCAGTGGCCCATCTCCTGTGGACCAGCTCCCAGCTTGGATTCATGAGACTCCCCATTTAGTGTTTGTGTTTTTTCTCTAAAGCTTATTGTTAGAAGTGGATCAGGTGTCTCTGAGCGTATCCCAGTAACACTGCAGTAGGAGGGCTGCTGGGAGACTTCATCATCTATCACCATGTGTTCTCTTTGAAAGCTGCGTATTTGTTATATAAGATAACGTAATCAGGCACTGTTAGCATCTCTGTTTGAACACTTATTAATAGATACACATGACAACACACTGCCACAGTACTAAAATAGTTTAGCAAAATGCATTTAGAAACAACAATGTACACGTCATGTAAGTTCATATAAAGTTTCATCCAGAAACTTTACATGAACCTAAAGTGTTGTTTAGTTAGTGGGTGGATGGCTGAAGGGTAATCTTGGTTTCCTTTGTTTGGGACAAACATTTGGGAATGTTTGTTTGAGAGGAAGAATAAACTGCTTGGATCAGTCAGGGGTTCGATGTCACATCCCTGAGCTAAAGTCTGATTTCCCTGATATGTGATCATCTGTAGTTTAACAGGAGAGCTGTCTTCACTTTGATCAAACCTCCTTCTCTTGTTCTAATGGAGATTCTGGATGTTCACAGGTATGATCCAGTGACATGATGGAGAGTTTAAAGACGCGGCTCGAGTTCCCCTGCCCTGTCATACAAGCCCAGGTAAGAGGCGGACTCTGCTCTGTGACTCCTCCCATCCAAATGATACCAATGATCCTTCCCTTGTCTGATTCCACAGGTACGAGTGATTTGTTAATGATAGAGGTAAACTAAGTAGCAGCTCACACAGGCAGAAAATCTCTACCATTAACAGGAATTCAGCAATACTCATAAAAAAGTCTCCTGATAAGACAGAGTAAAGAGTAACGTAACTATTTGATAGAGTAACATGACTGTAAGGTGCACTGATACATGTGTGCAGCTGTTGGAGGATTTTAAAGAGACATGAGGTGAGTTTACAGTGTAACAAGATCCAAGACACAGAGTTACTTTGTATGTTTGTTGGCAACCACGAGGGTTTCTGAGTCACTCACACTCGTGTGTTTAATATGTTTATGTAGAGGAGAGGCAGGTTTTACTGAACACACACAGACTCAGGTCCCTGTAGGCACATTCACTCATTCATTCATTCATTCATTCATTCATTCACTCTTTCATTCATTCATTCATTCATTCACTCATTCATTCATTCATTCATTCATTCATCCATTTACTCATTCATTCATTCACTCACTCATTCATTCATTCATTCATTCATTCATCCATTTACTCATTCATTCATTCATTCATTCATCCATTTACTCATTCATTCATTCACTCACTCACTCATTCATCCATTCACTCATTCATTCATTCATTCATTCATCCATTCATTCATTCACTCATTCATTCATTCATTCATTCATCCATTCACTCATTCATTCATTCATTCATTCATTCATTCATTCATCCATTTACTCATTCATTCATTCATTCACTCTGTAGTGTTGGTTTCTCTTCCTCTCTTTGTTATTGTGAATAATGGTACAGAAGTGTGATTTTCTTGTGTTGTAGACGGTGAGAAGTCTTGTTGCAGCTGTCTTAAAGGAAAAAGGGTCAGATGTGCAAATCAGCTGGTCCTGTGGTCAGGTGAGTTCCTGTAAGAGTCACATATGATCATTTCTTTAGTTACATGAAGTATAAAAGAGCAGGAACATCTGCTTCATGTGGTCCTGTGTTTTATCCTCAGTGACTTTGACACATCTGCTGTGAGGCTGACACCTCTGATCTCACAGTGTCAGCTTTGTTTTTATACACAGATATAAAATATGGATATGCACTGATAAACGATCATAGTTATAATATTTCTGACTGTCTGAGTCCAAATTGAATCAAACCTTGTGAGTTGGGATTGAATCAGTGCTGAGCCCGAGTGGCTGAACTGAGTGGGACAGATTGCATTCTCACGTGCACCTCTGTCTTTGTCCGTTTTCATTCAGGGCTTCAGTGCATGTGTGGAAATGGCACAGATCGTTTTGTTAAACTTCTGAAACACTGACTGCATCACTGTTGTCGTTCAGGGCCCAGCACTGGAAGCTTTGTGGCAGCAGTGCTGCAGTGACTGTGCTGTGGTGTGTTCAGCGTGCTGTGACACCTTGGTGTTATTGGTGGACCAGGGCCATGCAGACCTGGACTACATCCTCAATGGTGTCCTCAACCTCCTGCCTTCTGCAAGGTATGCAACGCGCAGTTATTGGACGCCACGATCCTGCCTCAGAAAGCTCAGCTCAGCTCAGCTGTTTGTCAATGAGTCTGATAGAGGCTCTGTAACCTGCATCCATGCAGCGTTACAGCCGCTGCACAAAGGCACAACATGAAAGATAGACCTCAGCAGGACGAGGTTGTGTATCAGCAGGACAAAGAAGGCTCTCTTTAGCATGAGAATGCTAACACTGTGAACTGAGAAGAGGTATGAAGAAGGCCGTGTATGTCCACTGTTACTGGCCATCGTCACCTACAAATTCAGTCTTTAAATCCCTTTAAAGGCCCACTCACACCTCGCCTCAGGTGACCTCAAAGGTCACATGATGGGTCGCGGTAAGGTCTCATAGTGGTTCAACCCTTAACCCTTGGTGTTGACAATGACCTACGCTTTTGTTTATACTCATGTGATGACGCACATGACAAATAGCTCGATGACCATCTCCAAAGAGGGCAACGCCCTGTAGGGTTTAAATATGTGGGTCTCTCCACCTTGTATAAGAAGTGAAACATCTTTAAAACTTAATCAAGTCCAGTCGCCTTCTTTTCCAGCTACCAGTGTGTAACATGGAGTCAATGCTTCCAGTGCAGGAACCCGACTGACAGTCTACAAACTGAGTTAGACACATGGAGGTCACAGCTTAGTCTGTGCTGAGGATAAATCCACCATGTCATTGCTCTCCATCAGGGCTCATGTGTATGGAACGCCAGGACGCCAGAAATTATTTCATGGTGAGAGCCAGGCGCCAGGACTGCCAAAATGAAATAAATAAATATATCATTAAATAATTAATTAAATGTGTCAATAATTAATTAATTATTGACACATTTGAATTAATTATTGACACATTTAATTAATTATTTAATGGTGTATTTAATTAATTCATTATGGCAGTCCTGGCGTTCCATACATGTGAAGTAAAGAAAATAGCTTTGAAAGTTCAAACTGGAAACATGAAAATGTTAAAGGTCACTGTTCCACAGTTCAGAGCTGGATGCTCTCTAATCTGGACGCTAACCTAGTTGTGCAGCATAATGTAACTATTTGAAAACATTTGAAGCAATGAAAACGCTCACACTGTTAGTTTTTTCAGTTATTCTGACTCTGATGTCCAACAGACACACTCAAGGGTTGATAAAAGTCATTCGGCGATTGTTGGAGATGCAGGCTGACCAGAGCGATGGACACTTCACCTGTCCGTATTCTATCAGGTAAGTATCTCATGTCTAATATCTAGAGATGTTCACACATATTGTCTTGTGTAATCTATCAAGCTACATATAGCTTGTAGCTTACTGCTAGTCCAAAGAAGCAGCCTTGGTCCACCACCCACTTGAAGTGCTGTAGGGGTCCGGTGCTCTGTCTGGTGGCAGTCAAAGGCCCTGGTGCTTCAGTCCCAGCTATAAACTGGCTCTTGGAGCATGAGAATCCCAAACTGGTGCATGAGGTTGATGTTGTGGTGGCAATCCCTGAACCAGAAGATAGACATTGGAGGTTCAGGAGCAGCAGGTTGAAGCGTCCTGTTAGGCTTGGCTATCGTCTGGCAGATATTGACAGGATGAGTGTAACTCTTGCAGAAGCTGAAGCAAAAACTCAGCTGTACAAGGAGCTTGGTGAGGCAATGGAGCAAGACTTTTTGAGCTTGGTCCGTTTTGCCATCACTGTCGGATCTATTCCTGGTGGGTGTTGTTATCGATGCTGTTTTGAGTAATTCTGCAGCTGCGTGGGAAACATTGGGAATGAGAATCAGCACCTCCAAGTCTGAGGCTGTGGTTCAAAGCTGAAAACAGTGGAGCACCCACTCCAGGTCAAGGACGAGCTGGCGCCCAAGTTGGAGGCGTTTAAGTATCTGTGGGTGCTGTTCACGAGTGAGGACAGAGTGACAGACGGTGCTGTGGCTGCAGTGATGGGGCCGCTGTAAGAACGAACAGGGTTTAACATTAAAAGTGATGTTTGGTCACAATATAGTGAGCTCTCCTCTTTTTAGTGTATAAAATCTGTCCTGTGGATGATTGCAGACTTCACCTCAAAGGCAAAGACACTCGTGAACATCCGTATAAAAATCAGCGGTGCAACAGAAAGATCTCCTCTGTCCAAATTGTCTGCCAGTGCTCTGAAACACCAACAGACTTTGAGTCACAATAAATAGAAGAAACTCCTGATTGTTTGCTTCCTTTGTGCTGGAACGTGGGGAGTGCTCTGATAGGCTGACGAGTTGGCGTGTATTGAAACTCAGGTCTGGAAATGGCGTGCTGAAGGGTGACACATGTGGTCAAACAGGTTCCGTCATGTGAAGACTGGAAACACGGAGGAGTAGACGTCTGGCCCACAGTGCAGGCTGTCACAGGCACAGACGTGAGCTTCCTTCCTGCACTTGGAAAACGATTGAACAGGCACACAGCACTTCATTCAAAGGCTGATCTATAATGGTATCAGTGGATGCATTAGTGTGTGTGCAACTGCTAACGTTTTGTCTCTCACACTCGACTCTGGTTAGAGGTACGTGTGAGTACACCATATTTTAAACATGTTTTCATCCTCATAGGTGGCAGCTACGTGACATTTTGCCTTTAGATTGTCACTGTGGGAGTGGGTGTGTAAATCCAGTTTGTGTGGAAACAGTACGGATGTTGGAGGACTATTTATATGACTGCATTCTGCAAAAGTGACGATGTGTAGCCAACAGTAAAGGATCGATGCTTTAAAATAACACTGTCAATAGTTTTTAGTGTTGACAGTTTGCACTTGTTCTTTGGAGAACTTGTAATTCAGTTTTATTCATACAGCAACAAATCACAACAACAGTCGCCTCAAGGTGCTTTATATTGTACAGTATATCCTATAATAACACAGAGAAAAACCCAACAATCATATGACCCCCTATGAGCAGCACTTTGGCGACAGTGGGAAGGAAAAACTCCCTCTTAACAGGAAGAAACCTCTGGCAGGCTCAGGGAGGGGCGGGGCCATCTGCTGTGATTGGTTGGGGTGAGAGAAGGAAGGCAACAGGTCTTGTGTGGATTATAGCCTTCTTAGTTTGTCTTCGTTGTAATAGACTGACTCAGTGGTTTGTTGGGAGCATAACTTGAATCAGAGCTGGGACACTGACCCGTCCATTGCAGGAGCAGCCCTCACCCGTACGTCACAGCCCTGGAGAACAGAGTGGACTGCTGGCCGGCTCTGCTGTTCGAGATCGATGACTTTATCCAGAAAGCTGTTGACAGGTAAGTCTTACTGGTTCCTATCGTAGCTGTTATGTTGTACACTACTTTGAAGACAACTGGACATTATGAGATGATCTATTCTCAGAGATTCTTATGACTCCAGTGTGTGTGTACGTTACAGAGATAAAGAGGCTTATATCACCATGCTGGCCCCCTTCCTTCGGTACCTATACTGCCAACCTCACAGGCAACCCGAGCACGCGCTCCTTCGACAGAGTCTTCTTAGGGTGATGCTGCCCATTCAGGGAGGATCCAGGTCCGCCCCCCAGAACAAGGAGCAGGAAACGCTGTCCCCAGTGTCTGACAGGCTGCTGCTCTGTCTTTGTCAGCTGGTTCCACACATGCAGGTAACAAACTGAAGTTATGTTAGGTAACTGTACAAAGACACGTCAACATGTTTCCACTCTGTATGTTACACCATCGTTCATTTGAATGTGTCTCTCTTATTTGCATACGCTCAGATTGACAGGAAGTAACTAATACAGAGAGCAGGATGGAGCTATGTCAGCCTCTCCTCTCTGTCCTGCAGGTGGACAGCGTGGAGGCAGTCCTGGAGCTGTGTGCGTTTGTGGGCGCTCTGCTCCAAGATCTAACTGGGACCTCTGGAGACCAGTGGAAACCAGAGAAAGCGGCGCTGGCTCTGCAGCTGCTGTGTGCGTGTCGGCGATGCCTCGAGTTCAACGGAGACTGCAGACCAATAATCGTCTTAATGCAGCAGCTTGTTCCAGCCTGTCAGGTGATCGCTGTTTGTAGACAATCAGACACCAGCAAAGATAAAGAAGCCGCGCTGCTGTGCTGGTTAACGTGACGTAACGTCATGGCTGTCATCAGGTTTGTTTACACTCACTTGTGTGATGAAGTCAGGCTGTGCACCCTCAGGCTACAGTCACATTAAAGAAAGCAGTGTTGGAGACGCTGTGTGACCAGAATTAGTGTGAAAAATTAGTTTAGACTAAATCTCACTGAAGCCATCAGAACTATGAACACGTGTGGAAGGAAGTAACTCAGAACATGTTTTAGATTCGTCACCCTTTGCTTTGATCGCTGCTCTGATCCTCTGGATGAGCTCCATGATGGGTCACCTGAAGTGGTTTGTTCCCAGTGATGCTGAGCACTTGTTGGTCTCTGCGCTGCATCTCATCCAAACAGCTGATTAAAGCTGACTGAAACTCTTCATCACAGAAACAGCTGTAGTGACGGTTACACAGACATTCTTACGTGGGGATTAAATGAACTGCTCTGCAGTGGTGATTGGTTCATGTAAATACAGAGTCTTCTTCACACACTGTCTCCATGCTGGGACCGATTCTGTTTACACGTTTCACCTTATTAACATCATTCACATCCTGCAGTTGGAGCCTCTCTGAGAGGAAGCCTGACCATCAATCCTGTCCACGCCTACAAAACCAAACATGCTGACTTATTTATTAGCTGTCAGTCTGCTGGTGATGTCAGTAACAAGATGCCTTCTGGCCTATAGAGGTTTACACATGTGGGTCAAATGTCCCCCATTGTGAACCTTGTCAGTGCTGTAATGTGTGAGCCCTCGGGCCTCTGTGGCCTGTATTGACCTGTTGGCATCGCTGTTTGTTTTCTGCAGGAGTTGCTGTTGGATGAGCTGATGATGGGCGTGGCCTTGCTCTTGTTGGAAGCCCCTTCAGATCAGCTGACCAGCCTTCTCAGACTTGGTAAAGTGATTATTTTTGGACAAAGCTCTGCTGGCTTTAGCTTCCTTTAAGAGACTTGAAGCAGTGAAAGAATTAGTGGGAACAAAACTAGGTTGTGTGTGCAGGTCATGGTTGGAACCTCACAGAGCTTTGTGTCCTACATGATATATTCTTTCTCTCAACACAGCACTGAGTTTGGTCCCTGAACAAGCGGAGGCGTCGCCCTGGTTGAGTCCGGTCCTGATTCTCCCCGTGTTGCAGCTCCTGTCCTGCTTGGGTCTCACTGAGCCGCTGTCTGACCAGAACACACACAGCACCAACCACAGGCTGGCTCACAGCCTGCTGCACAGAGTTAGCAGGCCCGCAGATAAACCCCAGCAGGTAACCCAGCAGGTAGCCCAGCAGTTAGCCTAGAAGGTAACCCAACAGGTAGCCTAGCAGGTAGCCTAGCAGGTAACCCAACAGGTAGCCTAGCAGTTAGCCTAGCAGGTAGCCCAACAGGTAGCCTAGCAGGTAACCCAGCAGGTAGCCCAGCAGTTAGCCTAGCAGGTAACCCAACAGGTAGCCTAGCAGGTAGCCTAGCAGGTAACCCAACAGGTAGCCTAGCAGTTAGCCTAGCAGGTAACCCAGCAGTTAGCCCAACAGGTAGCCCAGCAGGTAGCCTAGCAGGTAGCCAACAGGTAGCCTAGCAGGTAGCCCAACAGTTAGCCTAGCAGGTAGCCCAACAGGTAGCCTAGCAGGTAGCCCAACAGGTAGCCCAGCAGGTAGCCCAGCAGTTAGCCTAGCAGGTAGCCCAACAGGTAGCCTAGCAGGTAGCCCAGCAGGTAGCCCAACAGGTAGCCTAGCAGGTAGCCCAGCAGTTAGCCTAGCAGGTAGCCCAACAGGTAGCCTAGCAGGTAGCCCAGCAGTTAGCCTAGCAGGTAGCCTAGCAGGTAGCCCAGCAGGTAGCCTAGCAGGTAGCCCAGCAGTTAGCCTAGCAGGTAGCCCAACAGGTAGCCTAGCAGGTAGCCCAACAGGTAGCCTAGCAGGTAGCCCAGCAGTTAGCCTAGCAGGTAGCCTAGCAGGTAGCCCAGCAGTTAGCCTAGCAGGTAGCCTAGCAGGTAGCCCAACAGGTAGCCTAGCAGGTAGCCTAGCAGGTAGCCCAACAGGTAGCCTAGCAGGTAGCCCAGCAGTTAGCCTAGCAGGTAGCCTAGCAGGTAGCCCAGCAGTTAGCCTAGCAGGTAGCCTAGCAGGTAGCCCAACAGGTAGCCTAGCAGGTAGCCTAGCAGGTAGCCCAGCAGTTAGCCTAGCAGGTAGCCCAGCAGTTAGCCCCAGGCCTGTTTCTCACATTCAGTTTTTGGAGTCTTTCTTTGAGGTGTAGCCACGTAGTTCAAACACTGTTACAATAGTGCAGGTAGCTGTTAGGTGGTGAGTGGACAGAGCATTAGAGCACAGACGGCATCCATCCAAAAATACTGTTCCCCTCTCAGTGTCATAGCAACAGGGCTGTCTTTACTGCCTCTTCTTCAGGGTCAGCATCCAGTCTCTGGAGTGTTGTTCCTCTGGGATGCTTTGCTTGATCCTTAAATTACACTTCATTAACATTCATGGTGCATCTGTAGCTTTGCTCTTTGTTCTTTCTCATTTGTTTCTCATGAATCTGTCTCCCTCAGCCTGCCCCATCACCGCCTCTGTCTCTGAGTTCCTGGTATAGTGAGCTCAGCGTGTGTTTGTCTGTGCTGCGCAAAGTGGCCAACAATCCAGCAGCAGCGACCGATTGGCTGTTGGCGGTCAGCTCCGCCCTGTCGTCCAGCCAGCGCCTGTCCTCCTCTCTTGTCCTGATTGTGACTTATCTCATCATCATGGGTCAGGAAAACATCTGCCAGCTGGCTTTGAAAGCAAGCCAGGCTGTCGCTGCTGCCGACCCCTGCCAGGTAGATAACCCACACAACTGGTTCTCTTAAATCTGTGGCCTGAATATAAAGTAATGCATGTTGTTCCCTCTGACATGTAGATATGTTGTATGTAAGGCAGCTAGCTCGTGTTTGTCTTTCTAAGAGCAGTAAACACATGTTGATAACCTGGTGTTTTGGCACCAACACATGACTTTGAAATGGTTCAGATCAGCAGGAAGATAAAAGCTGTCACTGCTGTGTGATTGCTGCTAATCTGCTGCCGTATAAAGGGAGAGGTTAGGGAGTGCTCTAAGGGGACAGACTTCCCTCTGGACTTGTGTTGGAGTCACTAGCTGCAGATGAAGTGTGAAGTTTACCCCTCATTGTTTCATTGTACCCCTAATGTTTGGTTGGTGTGTTTGCTGATGTGGGCGTTTCCCTCTGCAGGTCCCGCCCCTCGTGCTGCTTCTTTTGTTCAAACTGACCAAAGAAAAGAGTCCCGTCCTGGCTCACGCTGTTCTCACAAGCCTGCCAAACCTCGGCACTCATAAGGTACGCAGCACGACTAAGAAGAACCTGTACTGACTGTGAGCGTCTGGAGACGGGGCTGGAACATCAGCAGCACCTTTCTACTTCATCTGAGCGCTCACAGTGTGTTTTAGTCCATCATACACACAGATGAGCTTTAATCTGTGGGGTCATCCAGGTCATGTAGTCTGAGGAGCTTTTCTTCATCCAGGAGGCTTCTAGAGTTTAAAAACCAGTGACCCGCGTGTCCCAAATACCCGCATGTGAGCACAATCCACCAATAACAGTGAATAACTGAAATGAACACGGACAGTGTTTCTTGTACCCAGTTTGTAGGAGCTGGGATTGGACCACAGCAGCCTCTGTGTGGGATAGAT